>NC_134409.1:142793841-142945076 GCF_038048845.1 Mixophyes fleayi
TCTGACTCACAACTTGATGACAAATATTAAGATGGTCACGATGGTGAATCAGAGGTAACATTGCAGCTAAACACTGACAGGGTAGAGTATGAGTCTGAAAGGTTCATTTACAAATCACAATTACTCCTACTTGTTCACCAAGCGCATTTCAGGATATATGAAAACACCCCTGAAAGAGCTTCTGTGCCTAAATGTCTGGGTTGGTGGAGAAAATGAAAAGTTACTTGAAAGTCCAACTTAATCCATGGAAATCCCTTAATTCATTTAAACATTTTCTCTCCTAAAGTATTACCTAGTTTAGCTGCTTTATATCTAAAAAATTAGATTGCGGAGACATTAAGCTGCATTTGTGACACGTGGCTCTTTTCTTTGGTTGAAGGTTTGATTTCATTGGTTGGAAATGTTACTGTCTAGTTTGTTGTATTAGAGGTACAAGGATGAGGTCCAACCTCCCAGGTGTTAGAGGAGAACTGAGAAGCTGACTGTCCACAAAGCTGAAATTTAAGGCTGTAGAGATGTAAAAGTGACCATCTGCCACTGCGACTCCGCTGTGTCCCCTAAAACAATATAAATTAAGGCAATTATACTTTTCCAACACACACTTTATTTCTTATATTGTATTATTATTATGTGGCATTAAACCACATAAATACTTCTACACAGGCAGACTGTATAATAAAGGGTTAATTCACCCGAGTTGCACTCTCTCTGTCTACTACAAACCAATCCCCAGAAAATGGCTGTTCAGAAACTGCCTGATAGTTTATCAGAAATTAGAGAACAAAAACTGAATGATATTCTGTACAAACTGAATATTATACGTAACAGATGAAATGTGACGCGTTCAGTATTCCACAATGAAATTGTCCAGTTCATATGAAAGTTACCAATTATGGGCCTGGAACGGAGTTGAACTTACACCAGTTTGTGTATCGTAAATTGCACAAATTGTCACTGCGCCTCCTTGTGACTGGGGAGGCAGAATGAGAGAGGAAGGGGCAGTCTGGCTGAGTACTCCAGCTAGGAGCTAGAGGGCAGCTACAAATACACCGATTATCATGACTTGCAATAAACTAGGACATATGCTGCTGACGTGGATGTGTATGGCTCTGCTTGTAGAGGGAAATACTCTATACTTTTGCAAGTGCTTTTTTTGAGAACAATTTACCCCATTTTGTGACCAACTCTGCATCATCCACTTTCAGACATATATTCTACCCGGAACTACAATGTTTCACCTCCAAGTTGCACTGTCAGAAGTACAGGAGCGAGGGGCATAATAATCAATATAGAGGCTTCCCCTTTAAGATTTCAGAGTCAGGTGTATAATGCTATGGTCAGGGTGTGCGTGGGTATCAGGTACAGTCACTGTCACCGCACTGAGCTATTTCTGGATGGGATACTATTGCACCGGCCACTGTATAATTCATTAGTAACACAGTCTATCAGCAAATTCATCTGCATTCATACACATCTGTCATTCAGAGTCCACACAAACACAGAACCCCATCCTGCTCCTGCCTGGGGAGTATATCCAACAAGCCCACTATTACAATGCAGGATGCCCAATAAATAATATATGTGGCAGTGTCACAGTACGAGAAGGGCATGTTATGATTTCAGTTGCTGTTCTCTCTGCCTGACCTATTTTGCTTGACTGTGTGGATGTGATTAATTGTATTGGATTCCACATAGATTACTGGGGCCACCAAGAAAGACGGACATTGCCTGTGTGCATCATTTTATTTGTATTGAGTTCAGAGTTCTGATACTCTGTTGTGGTTTATGTGGTACGTTGGGTGCATTTGTTATGTGGTAGATTTTTATTCCAGTTATTATAGAAATTCCTGTGTTACTGAAGGGACAATAACATGAGCCATGGGAGTTATGGCTTACAGTGTACAGTGTTGGAAGGTCGAGCACATTAGCTATCATGGTGGACAGTGCAGGTAGCAGATGGTGCCGAGGTTGTCCACTCAGGGACATCAGCTGGGACAACACATGTGCAAGGTATTTGCACCTGACAGCTTTGACCCTCCTCAAAATGTTAAAAAAAAGTCTTTTCACTGACAGCAAGCAACAGAGTAGATGTGAATTTCCAGTCATTAAGCAGATATATGTCATATATGTATTCCATGAACAACAAATGATATAACAATGAAGAAAACTTTGGGGGAAGTTCATAGAAATAGAGGAACTGGATCCAAGATTAACTTGCTTTTGTGTTGCTTGGGATTATTCCATTATTCCATCCGTCTCTCTCCTACTCTGTGCTCCTTCAAACGTGCACTCAAAACTCACCTCTTCCTCAAAGCCTACCAACCATCTACTTAACTCCCATCTCCTCCCTTTGCTCGTCCTCCCTTCTCTCCTCTTGCCTCAACTGGCTCCTCTTGTGCCTGGTCTGTTTACCCTCCCTTAGGATGTAAGCTCGCATGAGCAGGGCCCCCTCCCCTCCTGTCTCCTTACCTGTTCTTCCGCTCCGTCTTTACTGCATATGACAAGCCGGAGTTTCTGAAGTATTGGTACTTTTTGTTCATTGTTCTGTATGGTTTCACCCTGTATAGTCTACTGTTAGTAGTGTGTTGCGCGCTGCGGATACCTTATGGCGCCTAACAAATAAATGATAATAATAATAATTATTCTGTTATACATCTATTCGAGATTGATGAGTTCTCTGAATTTACCACCGAGTGCTTGGCACAGGCCATTTAACATGCCAGGCTTTTACTGTATTAAAGACTAGTGAGACTTGCACTATGGGTAGTGGGGAAGTGAGTCTTCTGGGTTTTACTAGATGGTAACATACTTACAGAACAAACACATTGCTTGAGATGTGGCATGTTCCATGGTCCATCTAATAAAGGTCAAACCCGGCCTGTGCTCCTTTCCCACAGGGAACTGTAACCTGCTAAGTATTGTTTTTAGTCCATTTGGTACCCGAACTGTTTGCCCCTGTTTGCCGTGAGTGCTCTCCACAGGAGAATCGTTGTGTCCTTGTACTTGAAACACATGGACTGGTAAGTAAAATAGTGAGACTTAAGCCCAGAAACCTGGAAAGGAGTCAAATTGTGAATTTCCAGACACAGGGCCAACATCCCATTGTAAGAGTTCAAGCCCTCCACTGTTTCACAGTGTCCAGTCCCAGACAATTTGGAGCCTTCTTCATGGTGGGTCAGGGAGGGATGTTCTCAGCCTATGCCAGTCTAGTTCTTTTCCAGTCCCCTGGCCAATAACAGACCTTTGCATCTGGCCATCAACCTACCTCTCCAGCAGGGGACAGTTGATAACAAGCATGGTGAAAAAAGGACTGTTCAGAGGTGGTATCATCAACCTACTACTGGGACAGTCCTTTCCCTTTAGTATCGACACAGACTGTCACATAAAATTCAACTTCGAAGATGGCAGAGAAATCATTGTGTTGCTTGTTCTCAGCCATCCTCCAAAATTTTACAGTCGGCCTCCATGTCTTCCAGATATCAGGAGACCCACGTGTCTTGTGACTTCTCTGCCCTACAAATAGAAATATCATAAAGTAAGAACACTGCTCCATTATGTTACAACTCAGTTTATATAGGAACTTTAGCCTCCTGAACACTAGTGGTCTCCCAATGAGGTAAGGACCTGAATCTGTTACTGGTATAATTTACAGCCAACTGATTGTAAGCTAACTGAGAAGCCATCTGGGTGCGTCAGTCTGCTCAGCCTGGTAGAGCTTCTCCCTAAAAAGAGACAACTATGGTTTGTCCGCATAGAACTCATCACACTAAGACCTACAGAGGAGTGCAGAGTATTCTCTACAATCCACAATACATAGTAATATACAGCTGGTATTAGTAATGTAATATGACACATTGTACTGCAGGTTTTTGGTTAGGATTGTGCTGTGATACATTTGTTTCATTTCTCTTTGTTATATTTTCTGATTGGTTTCATAAGGGGAGAGGCAAGAAAGGCACAAAATGTACAAAACAGAATCGAGAGTAACATCATGATATTAACCTGCACCATTTACAGGTGAATCTAGGACCACATATTCACCATAATATACCTGTGGCCTGGGAACCTGCATGTGGGCAACATGGGTGTTATTAGTGTCCAACCTGTAGCGTGGAATGGGGTAAGTTCTGGCTCTATGCACCAGGCGTGTAATTGTATTTAAATGGACATATAGATGTGTACATGTATGAATGTATTTAGCACAAGGTTGGTTGTTGGCAGCAGGACCCCACACAGCCCGATTCACCACTATAGCGCCCCCAGCACTGGCTTAACCTAGTGCTGTTATTGCCAATTTTCTGGGCACTCCAAACTATATATATATGTATATAGGAACCTAATAGTGTAGATCATCATGAACACAGTTATTCTTACATGCGTACCAGATATAAATAGGGACCTGCACACATCAACAGCTCTGTGATGCTGGTCCACTCCAATGCACTTCTCAGATGTATGGATTTATCTCATATATCAAGAAAACATGAGAAAATTGCATATAGTGTAATAAAATAATATAATGTATTTAACCAATGTGGATCCCACCACCACACAACACACCCCTCATGTGATACCAAAGATACAAATAAAAACATCTGGGAAGGAGGTTAGTTGCCTCCTGAGAGACTCCGCTGTGATGGACACCAATGAGGACCATCAATAAGAAACACAGACAAGTCCATTTATTTGTATCTTAATCACATGAGGGGTGTGCTGTGTGGTGGTGGGATCCACATTGGTTACAATACATTATATTATTTTATTACACTCTTTCCCAAGCTAGTGCTTGGGACAGACTTGCCTTTAAAAGCTGTGTGCAGGTCAGCCTTAAGCCCAGATAAAATAGCATTTGATCATGTTAGGACTGACCAGATTGGGAAGACTTTGGCGTGAGTTGATCAGCTTAACATATATTGTAATATGTGGAACTAACATTCCCTGGTTTTAATATAGAACAGTATTTAGTACAGCATTAATTATGTGTTTGGTGATGCTACACACTGTGTCACCTTATACATATAGTGCTACTCACTGTGTCACCATGTTGCCCCATTATATTCATGTTAAATCTCTTTACCAGTGAAGAACCCTTACTCAGTTACTGTGTGGGGTTGTTTGTTCCTCTCTATGTCCCAGCTCTGGTCATACGCTTTCTAACAGGTTCTGGGCCGCGCACTGCACTTTATTCTGCTTTATTACAGTGTATTCTATCTATCTCTCACTGTACTCAATCCTGCAGCTCCCAGGAGTCTATTTACCTTGTGCGTCACTTAGTTTATATTACATGAACAGAGTTGTGGAAATGCAGCACTCTGTATAAATAAATAACAATGACACAGACCAGAAATGAAAGACAACCGATTCCTTTGGCTGTACAGATGGGGACAGGGTTACTGAATGCGTTGTGTGCATTGGACTGGGGGTAACTTGGTATCTGGGTAGTCATCAGGTGGAGGTGGCCGGGGGTAGAAAGCCTGAGAGGGTTAGAAGTAGAATATAACTCTTCTAGTTGGTATAAATCGCAATATTAATATAATATAAACAGTCACCTCTTCCACATTTTCACTCAATCTCTCCATTTCTTTTCATTGTGGGTATATTATAGTTTAATTTGCATCTCGATCAGCATCGGAATTCAGTCAATTGAATTCTGAATCCTAACATATTGCTGTTGTGCCAGTGGCAGATGATGCTAATTCATCAGTTTATCATGCACTAAAAAAATGTAGGTATATTGCCCCAAAGTAAATCTGCAACAATATGACTAGAAATTACTAACTCCCTAATAGGTGAAGCTGGATAACTGGTGGAGCAGGATAACAGGTGGAACAGGATAACATGTGGAACAGGATAACAGGTGGAGAATAATAACAGGTGGAGCCAGATAAAAGGTGGAGCAGGATAACAGGTGAAGCGGGATAACAGGTGGAGCCAGATAAAAGGTAGAGTAGAGTAAGAGGTAGAGCAGGATAACAGGTGAAGCGGGATAACAGGTGGAGCCAGATAAAAGGTAGAGTAGAGTAAGAGGTGGAGCAGGATAACAGATGAAGCTGGATAACAGGGGGAGCAGGATAACAGGTGGATCAGGATAACAGGTGGAGCCAGATAAAAGGTAAAGTAGAGTAAGAGGTGGAGCAGGATAACAGGTGAAGCTGGATAACAGGGGGAGCAGGATAACAGGTTGAACAGGATAACAGGTAGAGCAGGATAACTGGTGGAGCAGAATAACTGGTGGAGCAGGATAACAGGGGGAGCAGAATAACAGGTGGAGCAGGATAACAGGTGGAGCAGGATAACAGGTGGAACAGGATAACTGGTGGAGCAGGATAACTGGTGGAGCAGGATAACAGGGGGAGCAGGATAACAGGGGGAGCAGGATAACAGGGGGAGCAGGATAACAGGGAAAGCAGGATAACAGGGGGAGCAGGATAGCAGGTGGAGCAGGATAACAGGTGGAGCTGGATAACAGGTAGAGCAGGATAACAGGTGGAGCAGGATAACAGGTGAAGCTGGATAACAGGTGGAGCAGGATAACAGGTGGAGCAGGATAACAGGTGAAGCTGGATAACAGGTAGAGCAGGATAACAGGTGGAACAGGATAACAGGTATAGCAGGATAACAGGGGGAGCAGGATAACAGGGGGAGCAGGATAACAGGGGGAGCAGGATAACAGGGGGAGCAGGATAACAGGGGGAGCAGGATAACTGGTGGAGCAGGATAACAGGTGGAGCAGGATAACAGGGGGAGCAGGATAACAGGGGGAGCAGGATAACAGGGGGAGCAGGATAACAGGGAGAGCAGGATAACAGGGGGAGCAGGATAACAGGGAGAGCAGGATAACAGGGGGAGCAGGATAACAGGTGGAGCAGGATAACAGGGGGAGCAGGATAAAAGGTGGAGCAGGATAAAAGGTGGAGCAGGAAACAGGTGAAGCGGGATAACAGGTGGAGCCAGATAAAAGGTAGAGTAGAGTAACAGGTGGAGCAGGATAACAGGTGAAGCAGAATAGCAGGTGGAGCAGGAAAACAAGTGGAGCCAGATAAAATGTGGAGCAGGATAACAGTGTGATTAAACAAATCTTTTCAGCTCAGTGATTCACTCTGTGGGTAAGCAGAGGAAGGAGACCTTCTAATATGCGGCCTCTGGACCCATGGAGGGCCCATCTCTCTATAGGTGCTCTATGGTCTATCTCTGGCAGTGTATATCCGGCTGTTCACCAATGTGCCAGAATGGTTGGATACAGCAGGTACAGTCACAGTCATCCAATTAGATTTGCCATCTAATAGATTCCCATCAGATTCTGATCAGGATCGGCACCTTTTTTGGGCTAACACACTACGACTTGTAGAGAACTACGATGGTTTAGTTGGTCATTATAATCACGTCAGTGTTATCATGGTTTGTTTGCAATGCACCAGGGAATTCTGCAGCGATGGACAGTGGGATATAATGTGAACCAATCATCCAAAGAAAAGAGAAACTTTCTGTATTCGCCCATTTCCTGCTCAGTATCGATTAACATCTCTTGTAATCAGCGATTAATCATGTATCCTTTTAAAATATATGGGTGAGATTGTCTGAAGCTCATGCAGCATATTAAACTGCAGCATTGAGAGATTGAAGGAAATCACTGAAGTAACACAGCTTATTGGAATCAATTAATTACAAAATAAGAGATCAGTGCTATGAGATTACTCACTGAAAAGTGGAAGAATAACTTTCCCTCATGTAGCCCCAGAGACACAGCCATAGAGCTATAATATACTCTCTGACCTCTATATACACAAATAGGTCTCATCTAGCAATATTACTATGGGCTACACAAAATGATCTGCCTATGAAAGTAAACTAAACACAAATAAATAAATTTAAGGTTTCTAGACCTCCAGTCGTTTAGACTTCTCTCTTCAGTTTTATCTCTATTTCTTTTTTTGCTTTTTTTTTTTTGCTTGAATGAATAGAAATGAATAGAAACAGCAAATAAAACACATAAAATAGTCTGAACTGCTACGTAAAAATACAAAGCAAAACAACACTCTAGTGTTTATATGCAATAACTGGCCTGAAGGCTCTATGTCCTGGTGCAGAATGACCAAATTATTATAATTATGCAGCTAAATCCTGTATTTCTATTCTGCTCATTATTAGTCTTCGTTCAGGAACAGTTTCGGTATTGTGATATAATCAGGATATTGTTCTTTGGGACACACATTGTGGGTACCTTTAGTACTGCTGTAAGTAAATACTTATAGGACCAGACAAAGAAATACAGCTTCATATTTTAAATGTAGGGCCTGATTCATTAAGGAACGTAAAGCCCGGTATGTGCCGTATTTTGCATAAAATGGCTCTGCGCATGCTCAGAATCGTACTATATAATCGTACTATATAATCATACTATATAATCGTACTATATAATCATACTATATAATCGTACTACATAATCGTACTATATTAATCGTACTATACACCAGACAACTCAAGTGCATCCAATTCATCATCGAAGACAAATTACATTTTTAAAAAATGTATATTGGCGCTAATAGATATGTAAAATATTAGGGTGAAGGTCAGAACGCAGCTGTGAAGGACGGGTTAGATCCTAAAGTATGTACAATGAACAAAGAAGAGGTTCAAAGCACTGAAACTGACAAACCACACCAATCTATAATGAACGAAATAGGTATAAAAATATATATGTATTTATTATCACACAGTATTAATAACAATTGCCCATAATATCATATGATGTATCCAAAAACATACAATATAGAGAATATTGATTGATATGTACTTCTTGAAATCAGTGCACTGATAGACCAAATGGATTACTTAAAACATTCACATAACCATACAAGTGGTTGGTAAAACACCTAAGATGTATCTGGGTTGATCACAAATGGATCATTGTTTATAATAGAGGTTGTCTCTATTCATTCTATCTTTGCAGATACCCGGACTAAATAATGTATCTAGGGCTGTTTGCAAACTTTTACAGTAATTTAGTGTCTGTGTGTGGCCAATATTACCCGAAGCCTGTGACATTGGTCAAATTGTGTTGTTGATGTCTGAAATTTAGTTAGAAGATGAAAAAGTTCTTTATGCACACTGGTATTAGCAAAGTTGATTGTCCTTAAGATGTATAAATGAGCAATCTGGGCAAACTTATGATATTGTTTTTATCTTCCAATGCTGCTTAAATGGTTATTTCAAAAAACATACACATACCCTTAAAATGAGGTTATTGGATTTTCCAAAATAGTTCTGTGCTTATGATGTTGATAATGAAGCTGATTCTATAAGAATAGATAAAAAAAACAAGGTTACTGGTAACTACTAAACAATTACACTTCCATAAAAACAGTGCACACTTGAAATATAAATCTGGAATATCCTGTCTCTGACCTGCCCCCCTGTATTATCCACATCAGCTGTTTCGTTACGGTCTACTGCTGGTGTTAGGGGGATACTTTGGTTTAGGGCCAAATTATGCAGCAGACAGCACCACACCATATCAGCCACCTTACTTGGGGCATAGAGAGGGACACCACCAGATCTGGACCATTAAAGGCCAAATGTACATTATATCACTCCACATTGTCCGTGTGCGACTCATTCTATCAGGAGAGTGTGGATTCAACAGAGGTGTCATAAATCAGGATTGACACCCATATACTGAGTCACCTAGAATGAAACATAAATACATTTAGGTGATTTAAACATCACATAAAAACACCAATAACACACATACAAAAACCCACTTGTCCTGGGCAGCCTAAGAGGAGCCTAGATGTTCCCCTCTCCCTCTCTGTGCTGACTCCAAAATCAGCTGTTGCTCCAAAACACCCAACAACAATTTTCCTATCAAAACCATTTTCAAGCACCCTTTTTATAGTCCTCATTATCCTGCATAGACCAATGGCTGATGTGTTTGCTAATCACGCCTATACAAAGCAGCGTTGTGTAGTGTAACAAGTATGTACTTTAAGTGGTGTCACCATCTGGAAGTATTACTTTTATCCACAGCATCTTAAATATAAAACAACCCCCACTGATAATTAAGTAGTAAGTGAACATAATAAAAAAGACAAAAAACAAAGAAACAACATAAATTTGGGCCACTAATTTCTTATCTACATTATTTTTTCTCCCCTCAGGTTAAGTGTTGAAACACTTAACTAGACATTACCGCTTTAAATTAAGATTTATTCAGGTCGCGATGACGTCAAAGTGTTGTGCCGGACATCTGAGTATGTTGCTGCCATCGGAGATGTACAGCGTCGCTTTGGGGTTAGTCTGGTTACATTCAAATTGGTTTTATACACATTCGGATTTTCCTTGTAGGTGTCCTCTGTGTTGGAATGGTGGTAATCGTGAAAACCGCCATAAATCATGATTAAATTAAACTGCCTCCTGTTGTATTAACATTGACCGCAGTGTAAAAGTGATGTGTTTGCTAATCTCGCCTATAGAAAGCAGCGTGTTGATTCTGGCGAATTTAACATCAATCTGGGGCAAAATCGCAGCTTTCTACCTATGGCTTGTACTGCTAGAGGGGTGAAACGTCGGGACTGTGATTTGTAGCCATTTTGGAAATGGTGGTTTTGAAAGAAACACTATACTGGTGATTTTCTATCAACTCGCACTTTAATACACGCCCGAGAAAATCGCTGTAAATGCAAAATCGCAGCTTGGTACATTTACCCCCTGGAGTGTTTAGAAATGTACCAAGATATAACCACTAGGGGGAGAGATTGTGAAATAAAGAGAACCGCTAGATATGCATCTGATAAACTGATCCATGAAGGAGAGCAAAGCAAAAAAATAAGTCACTTTTCACCTTGGCAAAACCATGTTGCATTGGAGGGGGAGGTAAACGTAAAATGTGAGGACAGATTTATAGTTGGGGTATAGTTGGGGTAGAGCATGTCCTAGATCAACTTTACATTTCAGTGTAAAAATAAAACTATCAAGTATTTGTGTGTTACATGAAGAAGCAGCCAGTAATTATCTTATGTGCAAAGTAATCATCTAATTTGTACCCCTTGTATTGTAACATGGTTTGTCCAGCAGCAAAGTTACTCCCTTTTTTGGCCTTACTTTCCTTAATGACTCAGGCTCAATATGTTCTTCTCCAGCTCTTAACGTTTATTTCCACTCAGAGCAACTTGGCCTCATTTAATAAATCAAAAATACCCTTTATCAATGAATCTATTCAACATAATTGACTGAGATGGCAGCACCAGAGCAGACAACTGTGTATTGGGTGAAATGGATACTGAATAATTCATAATTCCTTTACTATATGGAGCAGTCACTGGAGGAAGCCATTTACCTGTGTACATGGCACCCTCTGGTTCAGCTGCGTTCAGCCGATAGCTATGCCGGGAATTTATATAAGACACATTGCTTTGTATGGAGATAAACCTGTATCTCCCTAGAGGACAAGTTTTCCTATCTGAGCAGCACTCAGTGAGTGGCCGTGTTGGTGATTCTATACACAACAATGTCTGTAATTTCTGTAAATATTCTGGTTTAAAACAAAGAGGTCATCCAAGTCCCATAACGTTGTATGATCCCTTCATCTGCCAATCACTGGGACATTGCTATGAATTTTCCATCTGGGACTCCGCCCATACTGATAACACTACACCTCCCAGTTTAACTCTTTGTTTTAGAGATTATTACTGTTTATTATAATTATTTCAACAAACAGATCAAATCAGATATATGTTCACGTTGCATAAAGCTGTAATACGTCCTCAATGACAACAAGCAGAATAAAAAAACAACAGGAGGTAAATTTGATGTGTTTTTCTTACTTCTGTGTTCTGTGTTTGAAGCCATTTACATTTAGCCTAATCTGCAAATCAGCGAAGTGTCAGTGATTTCAGGGAAATACGTTTGAAAAATCTACAGGTACTAAGCAAAAATTGGAAACACCTGGATAATTTGGGGCAACAAGCTACTGAAACAAGGGTTTCCACATAGGCGAGTCTCATGATTTAATTAAACATACAACATCTCAGTGTGGTCAAGGTCCTATATCAAGACACTGGACTGCCCTGGTTGGTAATAAGGCTTGCTACACATGTCCAGGTTTTACAGCCAAGTATCTGGCCAGTCACCTAATAAACAACCGTTCGACCAGATATTCGTATGTATACTTACATGATGAACGAGAGTCATTCAAAAGTACCGATCGTCATTTCATTTGATTGCTCGCCCTGTTTAAAAATCTCATCCTAACCGCCTTCCGATCCTGCGGTGTGTCTGCACTCACGATCACAATCTCCATAGAGTTTACAAAGTCAGGATCTTTTCAGCTGTTGCCGGCAATGAAGATCAGCTGGTGTCCCGGTGAATAATGTAGAGAGTGCTGTATGTGGGATAATTCGTCCATTTATTCTGAAACTGGATTTTTCGTTTCAGAGTCACAAAAGCTAACAAAATGTATAATGACATTGTGGATAGCTATAACAATGAGGTTAATCACTGTGACAGGAATGAATGAATGAATGAATATTGTGCTGTCACATTCTTTAAGGCTAGGTAGACACTAGGGATGTGCACCGGCGACTTTTGGTGTCTCGTGTTTTGTGTTTTGTATTCGGATTTTCGTGATGTTTTGGGTTCGGATTTGTTTCGCAAAACACCTGCCGAAAGGTTTTGGTTCAGATTTAAGGTTTTGGATTCAGATTTTTTTTGAAAAAAGCATAAAAACTTCAAAAATCAAGTTTTTGGGCTTATTTTCACTCCTACGCTATTATTAACCTCAATAACATTCAATAACAAGCATTTCCACTAATTTACAGTGTATTCTGAACACCTCACAATATTGTTATTAGTCCAAAACGTTGCAACGAGGTATCTTTCTGGACTGCGTAGTGGAGTGGTCCCCACAATATAATAAGAAAACCATCAACTGGTCTTAATCGCACCAAAAAATGTACCTGGACTGCGTAGAGGAGTGGTCACTCACCACAATATAAGTTAAAAACCCTGAACTTGTATGAATCGCACCAATAAATGTACCTGGACTGCGTAGAGGAGTGGTCACCACAATATAATTTAAAAACCCTCAAATGGTCTGAATCCCACCAAAAATTGTACCTGGACTGCGTAGAGGAGTGGTCCCCACAATATAATAAGAAAACCATCAACTGGTCTTAATTACACCAAAAATTGTACCTGGACTGCGTAGAGGAGTGGTCACCACAATATAATTTAAAAACCCTCAAATGGTCTGAATCCCACCAAAAATTGTACCTGGACTGCGTAGAGGAGTGGTCCCCACAATATAATAAGAAAACCATCAACTGGTCTTAATCGCACCAAAAAATGTACCTGGACTGCGTAGAGGAGTGGTTACTCACCACAATATAAATTAAAAACCCTGAACTTGTATGAATCGTACCAATAAATGTATCTGGACTGCGTAGAGGAGTGGTCACCACAATATAAATTAAAAACCCTGAACTTGTATGAATCGCACCAATAAATGTATCTGGACTGCGTAGAGGAGTGGTCACCACAATATAATAAGAAAACCATCAACTGGTCTGAATCGGACCGAATAATGTACCTGGACTGCGTAGAGGAGTGGTCACCACAATATAATTTAAAAACCCTCAAATGGTCTGAATCCCACCAAAAATTGTACCTGGACTGCGTAGAGGAGTGGTCCCCACAATATAATAAGAAAACCATCAACTGGTCTTAATTACACCAAAAATTGTACCTGGACTGCGTAGAGGAGTGGTCACCACAATATAATTTAAAAACCCTCAAATGGTCTGAATCCCACCAAAAATTGTACCTGGACTGCGTAGAGGAGTGGTCCCCACAATATAATAAGAAAACCATCAACTGGTCTTAATCGCACCAAAAAATGTACCTGGACTGCGTAGAGGAGTGGTTACTCACCACAATATAAATTAAAAACCCTGAACTTGTATGAATCGTACCAATAAATGTATCTGGACTGCGTAGAGGAGTGGTCACCACAATATAAATTAAAAACCCTGAACTTGTATGAATCGCACCAATAAATGTATCTGGACTGCGTAGAGGAGTGGTCACCACAATATAATAAGAAAACCATCAACTGGTCTGAATCGGACCGAATAATGTACCTGGACTGCGTAGAGGAGTGGTCACCACAATATAATTTAAAAACCCTCAAATGGTCTGAATCCCACCAAAAATTGTACCTGGACTGCGTAGAGGAGTGGTCCCCACAATATAATAAGAAAACCATCAACTGGTCTTAATTACACCAAAAATTGTACCTGGACTGCGTAGAGGAGTGGTCACCACAATATACAACATAATGCCAAAAAAAGAGTTGCAAGATGGAATTGTCCTTGGGCCCTCCCACCCACCCTTATGTTGTTGAAATAGGACATACACACTTTAACAAACCAATCATTTCAGCGACAGGACCTACCAAACAACTGTGGCTGAAATGATTGGTTTGTTTGGGCCCCCACACCAAAAAAACAATTCATCTCTCCCTGTACAAACTAAACAGGCTCTACTGAGGCAAGATGTCGTCCTCATCCTCAACCTCTGATTCCTCTCCCCCTACAGTGTGTACTTCCTCCTCCTCACACATTATCAATTCGTCCCCGCTGGACTCCACAACCACAGGTCCCTCTGTACTATCTGGAGGGCAGTGCTGTACTTCATTGAGGAATTGATTATTCATTTTTATAAACATCATTTTTTCAACGTTGTGAGGAAGCAACCTCCTTCGCCGCTCACTGACCAGGTTCCCCGCTGCACTAAAAACTCTTTCCGAGTACACACTGGGGGGGGGACAACTCAGGTAAAATAGAGCCAGTTTGTACAGGGGCTTCCAAACTGCCTTTTTTTCCTGCCAGTAACAATATGGACTGTCTGACATGTCTATTTGGATGGTGTCAGCAAAATAATCCTCCACCATTTTTTCTATTGTGACAGCATCCAATGCAGCAACAGTAGACATGTTTGCAATGATTGGCAGGTCCTTCAGTCCGGACCAGATGTTATCAGCATCCCCGCCAGCAGGTCTTTTAGTTAAACTGAGCTTTTTCCTCGCAGCTTTATCCTCCAAATTTTTGTTTTCCATTATATGTAGCACAAGAGAGCGTACCCCTAAGCCACACACACTCGGCAAAGCCTTTAAAAATTGTATGCGGCACAGGAGAGTACCACTGGACTTATACCGCAGAATCAGTGAACTTTGTAATATTGCAGTACCACTGGTGGACTTATACTGCAGAATCAGTGAACTTTGTAATATTGCAGTACCAATGGACTTATACTGCAGGATTGTTTTTGTATATTTTTTTTTTATTTATTTTTTTTATAATTATTTTTTTTTTTTTTATAACTTTTTTAAAAATTTTTTATAACTTGGGAATAATGGGGAAATAACAATGCCCTTAGAAGGACAGAGCACAGGACACAGCACCACTGGACTGAACAGGACACAGCACAGGACCCAGCAGCACCACTGAACTCAGAAGGACAGAGCACAGGACACAGCACAACTGGACTGAGCAGAACACAGAGCACAGCACAGCACAGAACTGAACAGCACGAGATATAGCAGGACAGAGGACCACCTAACACACCCTCCCTCTACCCTGATCAATGCCCGAGTGAAGATGGCGGCGACTAGCGGGGAATTTATAGAATCCGAGTATCGCGAGATCCGACAGCGGGATTATGACTCGGAGCCTCGCTTTCAGTTTTGCAATTGGCGGGAATACCCGGATCTGTCTCGGATTGGCAAGGTTCGGGTGGGCTCGGATTTCAGATATCCGAGCCCGCTCATCCCTAGTACACACTGGAGCATTTTTTGTCCAAAAATTCGGCAAATCAGCCCACATACGACCGCTCAGTCGAAAGTCGGGTTAGTGAGTATAGTGACATGATGGTCGAAAGTCATGCCAAAGTGTCGATTGTCAGCTCATTTGGTTGGTCGTACTGTTTAATATTTTCCGACTAATCCACCTAACGATCAAGTAGTGTGTATAAGTTTCCAATGGTTCATCGAGCTGCGACTCCTTTGGGGGCGTCGTGTGTATGTTAATTTCTGATGCCTGTACCAGTCCCACGTAGTGTGTTGTCCGTACATCACTCATTTGATAATTAGGTGCTTAAAGCAATTGCAGGTGTCTATTGCATTAGTGTATACAGCATATGTCTGCCAGTTTAATTATAAACCTTATGTCAGTGTAGTGTTATAAAAAAAAACAATATTTCACTTATATGTGTATTGCTTATGTCTGCCTCCTTAATTATAGCTATATTTCACTTTATTGTACACTCAATATACATTAATAAAAAGGCAAAATATGTATATTACATTTGCCTGCCTGCATAATTATATCACTTTTTTTATATAGCACGTTTTTGTGTTTGTCTTTCGTTAATCGCCTAAAATGTGACTAGTGTGTACGCATTAATCATCCAAGCGATCAAACCTTCTGTTGAAGGTAAAGTTGTTGTATATAACACGTCGGTCGGAAAATTCTTCAGTGCGTACCTAGCCTAAATGACTATAGGATCAGATGAAGAGCACAGATCTGAAGGTAAATCGTGTATAGTGTGTACACATATATCGGCATTGGATGCCCTTGACTACCGCTACCGTTTGGCTTGCTCGGCGTTCTTGAAGAGGACATTTGGCCAACAGTTGGTGCGCATGTGTAAGTCCGGCACTTTCAAACTTCTCCTGGATTCACATTGGCTGACTGTAGGTCAGTTCACTATTTAAGGCCCTTCCTTCTATCTTCCATTGTCAGATCTTCAGGTCTCTCCCTCTGTGAGGACGCTGTTCTCTCAGACTCCTGTCATCTACTATTGGTATCATTTGTGTTACCTGTTCCACGATCAAGACCTGTGGTTAATCTGCATAACATTGTGCATCATCTTCATCGATCCTTCTTCCAGGCGATACTGCCCATCAGGACCTCATCGCTCCAATTAGCTGCAGCTTTTACCTCTCGGTTGTACTCGTGTTACCTGTTCCACGATGAAGACCTGTGGCTAATCTGTTTCCATCGGGATCTCAGCAGCTCTGTACTCTGCAGCTCATCACCTCTCTGTCTAGTTTTGGTTATCTACATTTCAACCCTGTTTGTGGTCCGTTCCGCAGAACAGTGTGCATCTCAATCGATCCTGCGCTCTATAACCTATTAGGATCTCCGCGCTCCAGTGCTCTTTTGCCATTCCATCTCGTTCCTCAGATCCATCCATCTATGCACTTAGCTTCCGGTGCTCCACCTCAGTTACTCGTCTCATCTGTATCCTGGTTGTCGCACCCTGCACTGTGCCTCCTAGAGGACCGCGACCTGTGTTAAGAGAGCAGCCAAGCCCATATCCCCTTGCGGGGATACCTGATGAATACCCCTCTTTCCATTAGACTCTGCACTTCTTGGAGGTAAGTCCTCACCTGAGCAGGGTTTGAGGATTATTTTAACATCTGACACCGTGACACTAGTATTACTGCACAAGGAGACTCTGAAGAAGGGATGATTTTAATTGGACATTTGGCCAGAGATTTAACCTGCTAATATTTCATGATCACCGGTGTCTGCAGAGATGTTAGAATGGATCTCAGAGGGAAAAACATCATCACCCATTAACCAACTATTATTGGCCCATTTTCTGCCACATTCACATACATTACCATTTTTATTTGTGGATTAAATCTAAAAATAAATATTTTTAAACAGATATAATATTTTGGGGGGACTCCAGCTAATAATGCTTTATTTAAAAAAAGTACTTAACAGATAAGAAATATATGGGGGCGTGTATTTCTAACCTGATGATGAATTGCTTTGTTACCTCTATAATCTGCATATACTATAAAAATAAGTTAATATGTTATTACTGTAGTTGATTTGAAAGGTGCCATGGTGCTCTGCAAAGGGGAAAACAAAGACTACATAAAACTAGAGATGCTCGGGCTCGGTTCTCCGAGAACTGAGCCCACCCGAATTTCGCTGATCCGAGTACCAAGCCAAGCCGACTCCGTACTTTTGCTCGCTCTCGGAAGTGAAAACGAGGCAAAACATCATTGTTGCATCGTCGGATCTCGCAAGTTTTTGATTCTATAAATACCGCCCTCTACAGCGATCCGGCACCATTTCACAGAGAGACACAGAAAGGGTAGCACGATTCTTGGCAGTCTCTAGTACAGTTGGTGAGCGTCATATCTAAAACAGAAAGAGGAGGGGTGGCAGTTTTAATAAAAGTCTCCAGTGATATTCTACTGAGTTATAGCTCACACAGAAACAGGAGAGGTCCCAGTGTTGTTGCCAGTCTACAGTCTACGTGCCATTGCTCCATTGCGAATTGTCATTGCTGAAATAGAAATAATAGGGCTGGGAGTGTTTTTAAAAGTCTCCAGTCACATTCTACTGTGTCATAACTCACCCAGCAATAGGACAGGTTTCAGTGTTTAGTGCCGAAACAGAAATTGTAATAATAGGGCTGTCAGTGTTTTTAAAGTCTCCAGTGACATTCTACTGTGTCATAGCTCATACAGAAACTAGAGGGGTGGCACTGTCCTTGTCACTCTCCAGTCACATTGTTCTTGTCACTCTCCAGTCTTCAGTCACATTAATCTTGTCACTCTCCAGTCTCAGTCATGATGATACTAATCCCTCTACATCATGTACTAAAGCCTATGTGCACAGTGGTTTTAAGTCAGGGAAAGAAAAATAAAAAAAAGCTTGTACCTTTTTAAAGAAAAAAAACCTCCTTTCTAATAAAGCTTAAAGTGTTATTTAGAAAAACATAAAATTGCCAACATGCCATTCTACCCAAAATATTAACAAGCATACCAGCATCAGCTAGCTCCCTTCTCTCAGCTAGATTCCAGCACCTGCAATCTAGCCTGTCATCATCCTCACCCTTGTCAGTGTGTACATCATCCTCATACAATACTAATTCATCCCTGCTGGAATCCACCATTACAGAAGTCTCTGTACTTTGATATAAATGCCGATAATGGTCTTCCCAGTGAAATTTGTAGTTCATTTTATGACAGAACTGTCATGATTTTTGGCCAATTCTTTTACACCAGAAGAAAAAATGTCAAAATGTTGTACTGACTCATCTGCATCACCACTGGGTGTCTTAGGAAAGCTAAGCTTTTTCCTAGCAGCAGTTGCCAAAGAAACTGAGGGAGGATGAGTCATCATTTCAGATACCACTTGAACTATCAGCTTGCTGACCAGGAGCTCATTGCATCTCTTGAGATCTGAGGCAGCTGGAAAGAAAGAGAAGACATAGCTCTTAAACCTAGGATCATGCACAGTTGCGAAAATGTAGTGATCTGATTTCAAGATGTTGTTAACTCTCGGATCCTGGCGAAGCAAATAAAGTACTTGATCTACAAGTCCTACATAGTTAGCAGAATTGGTTAGTTTAATCTCCTCAATTTCTCTAGCTGCTTTCCAAAAGTCTAATTAGGGGAATCACTTTACTCAAGCTAACAGTGTCTGAACTCACTTCACAGGTGACTACTTAGAGTGGTTTCAGCACCTTGCACAACACAGAAAGTATTCTCCACTGTGCTGGACTAAAATACATTCCCCCTTAAATCCGATTCTTCTTGCAGCAGCTGTAATCTCCTACATTCTGTTGCAGAATGCCGAAAATGATCCGAATTATTTCTAGACACAAACAGCATCTCCTGCATGTCATTTTTTTAAAAAACTCGGTACTACCAATTTGATTGTGTGAGCAAAACAGGGAATGTGATGGATATGTTTTTATTCAGCACTTGCAACAAATGTACAAACAAACGTAAACAAGGTGTGGTACACAGATTAAAATCAATTTACGAAATTAGGGGTGGTATGCCCCAATAAAAGTCCAACATAAAGTCCAATAAATATCAAAAATACAAACTTAAAATCATAGGGTGACCACACCACCAACTCAATATACATCAAAATCAAAAAATCAAACAACACCCTCACAGCACACAATAATCTTTACAACAAGCAATGAGAAACTGACCTAAGCTTTGTTAAGTGTACGCAAACCGTATATAAAATAATTTAATTGAACAAAATCTATGGGGGGTGCAGGACAGAACAGCTGCAGATGGAGAGACCCCGGACTTTGACCCCCTCATGGAGGCCTCAGTCTGAACCAACTTGCATTGTCCATCCGGGACCTCTCCATATCCCTAATTTTCCACACCTCGTGAAAAATATCACCCACCACCACTTCGCAGGGAAGGACTTTCTGATGGATGGACACTTGACACAGTGCATTCCACGTGAAATACTACTAGTACAGACTACTAAGCTAACTAGAAAAAAATGTGGTCAACTTAATATTCCAACACCTACCCTTGAGCACTCCATACACCCACTCAGGGTAACTAAACCCCAAAAGGCAGGGAATGCCCAAGGCTCTGGAAACCCTCTTATAAACCTCTATGCTGAAGGGACATTCGAGCAAGAAATGGTCCATGGCCTCCACCTTCCTCTGACACTCCTCCCGTGGGCAGCCACGATCAAGGGCATTCCTATACTTCAAATTTACCCTCATGTAAAGTCTCCCATGTCCAAGGCAATGTCCAAGTATTTTGAAGGAATCCACTGGGAATTTACCAGAGCCAGTCCCTACCAGCACACATTACCCAGGCAGTCTTTTAGTGACAGCTCTTCCGAGAAGTGAGAGTGCAAAATTCTTCTCTCCAACTCCCTTCTAGAGAAGTTTTTAAATTCCCCCAACTCCAGGCTCCAACGCCTTGTCACTTTCAAGCTAAGAGACACGTAGGCTGGGAGGTATCCATGCCGAACCCGGAAACTTTTTACCGCACCTCCCTCTATCCAGACGTTGAGGAAGGGATGCACCCAGACTCTAAACCCCTCTACCCTTTGAGGAGGGGTCTCTAATAAGAGACTCCCCAGATGTAATTTGAGGAATGTGGTTAGAAAAAAAATGGGTTTACCATCCCCAGGCCACCGTCCCTCCTCGACATATAGGTCACAATTCACTTAATTATGTTCATCCGGTTCCCCCACAAAAGCTGGAAGAACACGGCATAAACATTAGCCCATAAAGATTCCTGCAAGAAGCACACATAGCTAACGTATAAGAAAAATGGCAGACGGAAGGTTTTGACATCTACCCTTTTCCCCAGAGATAACTTACACCTCTTCCAGCTCTCTACTTTCTGGGTGGCTTCAACCAGTCTGGCTTCCCAATTTTGTCTGCCATAGTCACCAGGGCCGAATTGGATACAGAAAACCTCGCTCTTCTCCTGGTTTACCTCCGAAACACTGGCCTTGGAGTACCTATGGATTAGAGTTGCCGCCTCCAATGCCTTCGAAGGACTCGACACGACCCTCCATGGACGACTCGGGCCCAGTCTCACCCCCTCTACAGTGCCTCCATCTAGCCTCCGGATGAAGGGGTCAATGGCAAACACATACAGAAGCGGGCTCAGGGGGCAACCTTGCCTTACACCCGAATCAACTGCAAAGGACGGACCCACCCAACCATTCACAAGAGGGAAGCTCTCGGCCTGCCTGTAGATCATATGAAGCCAATTAACCACCCACACTGGGAGCCCCTACCTCAAAAGAAGAGCCCACATTATCAAGTAGGACTATTTCCTCACCCTCATCTTCTGGAGATACCTCATTAACCACTGAAACAACAATACTAGAAGTAGTTGCTAGGGAGGGTAAATCCACAACAACTGCCCTCTCTACCACACCTAATTCAGGCGGCTGCACCATCTGAATTGGACCAGCCAAAACAGCTTCCTTTGGGTCAGGAGGGACAGGCGTCGGGGGATCAGGATCTAGCATAGTAGGGGGGGCTGTAAAGGTGGAGGTCTGGACAGGCAATTCTGAGATGGGTTGTTATGCCTCACTAGGGAACGCAGTTAAAGGGTCTGAAATCGAGAGACAGGGGGGTTAGGAGCTATATCCACTACTGACAAGGTAGACTTTACAGGTGCTTCCTAAAGAAACTTTTCTGCCAATACTTCCACCTCTTTGGATGCTGTCTCACCATCTTTCCTCTTAGACTTGTCCTTAGGTTTCTGGTACACAGGGATGACTTTCTAGCCTTTTTCCTCCTTACTATTTTGGGCCTAAAAACCAGCTCACCTTCTCCATTCCTCACCACCTCAACCTTTTTTACCTCATCACTCGAAAGAACCAAAAAATTGCTGGACAAGATCAAGCGTACCTCCCTTGGACCACGCCCCCTCCTTGGGTCACAAAAGGCTGTTATGCCACTGGAACAGGGATTTTAGTAACTGGGACATTTGGCTGAGGCACGGCAGAAACTAGCTGGGGAGGCCCTGACACAGGAGAGGATACTGGACGCTGAATAGAGCACCCAGCCTGAGGTGTCGTATCTCCAGTTTCCATCAGCTCTGTCGCCCTTACCATATCAGTATCAAATATATCAACGTTATGTGAAGCATGGGGGCACTTACTAAAACGGTGGCCTTCCTCCCCACATAGGTTACATTTGATTTTTGTACAAGTGCGGGACTCATGATCCAACCCAACACAATGGCCACACTTCTGCACCGGGCAGTTCATGCTAAGGTGACGGAAGTCCCCACAGCGGCGACACATCCTTGGCTGGCCTGGGTAGAAGCATTGTATGCGATCACTACCAATGAAAGCCACCAATGGAATGTGCGCGGTACCAGCCTCCGTGCACCGCAGTTGGACCGTGGTGGACCATCCGCCACCCCAGACATGATTAGCCAGATCCGGCATCTTCTCTAGTGGTGAAAATGGGTCCGCAAATCTCTTTAGCCAAAATAAATTATCAGAGGCCAGGAGGGACTCATTCCTCACTAGTATGGTCACTTTAAGCTGACGGGTGATTGCAAACGCTTTAAAGCTTGACCAGGGGTCAGCTTTCCTACGCTCTGCCCAACGTAACCAAAAGGCTTGAAGCCCGTAATATGTAACAAAACTGATGTCATATTCCATCGTACCCACAGGGTGGATGCAGGCAAATTAATAAATTGCCGTAAAACCAAAGCTAGAAAAGAACATGCTAAGAAAGTCTGGTCTACTTGGAGCTTCACTGCCTGTGTACCTTAATTGTACCATGTTTCTCCTCCTTGGTGGTTGACTTCTTGGAGTCACTGAATGAGCCTGAGGTGCTGCTGCCCCAGACACAATCCCCACATAAGATATTACACCTAATACTTGTGTACAGGGCACCTGTACAGGATCTGCAGAAGCTGCACTAAGAGTGACTGAATCAGAGGATGTTATGACTGTAGTAGACTTAACCACTTGCTGACCTAGTACATCACTGCACACAGTTGGAGCTTGAACATTCTGACATACATCGTTAACCTTATTTACATTTGGTAACATGGCAAGCATTCTCTTTGCAGACTCCTCTATTACTCGCAGAGCATCCTTAGCTCTAATTGGAATCTGCAACTGGCCATATATGGAGTCAATCACCTGTGTTTGAATTACACTCAGAGCGGCTCTATTGAGACCTTGCTTAGTCCCACCATCACACGCTAATAGAGGAACTGCAGGAACAGACAGGATAGCCACAGACACCGGTACTGGAGCTGCATTCCCAGCACACACGGGGATGACCCCCGCCGAGAGCCGAGACGAGCGCACACCACATCGGCTAATAGCTACAGCACCTGACCGTAATCTTACCCCTGTCTCCATATGTAAGTCTGAAACAGGCTTGGAGTTATTTAACGTAGCTGGGCACACACTTTGAATGTCAGGGGCAGAGCGCACCATATTAGTGGGAAGCGGTACAGAGGGGGAGCCTTCCGGTCTAGCCACATTAACTGCTGGCAAACCATCATCTCCCCCTGCTGCACTGGCAGCCTCACCTGATACCATCGGCTGCTCCCCTTCCAGTTCATAGATGCAATCATATAGCGGGTTACCCGCCGAGTCCGACACACCCGAGACAGGTACATTCATAGGCATAGATGCAGAGGTTTCTTCCCTCTCTGACATGATCTCCTCCTATGCAGACGGTTGTAACCGGGAAAGCAGAGCTTGCAACTGCCGTTGCTTCTCGGACAGGACTTAATCCAGGCGGTTAATTTCCAAAGCATACCCAGCACGGTCATGGCTGGAAGCACTGTTTTTCTGTTTCTTTTTAAACATAATTTGCTTCCTTATCTTAGAAATATCGGACTCAAGAACCTGTATACTCTCATTCACTGCCGATTCATCAAGTTCACTCGCCTCTGAATGTGGCTGTTCCACACTCGTAGCATTAACACCCGTCTCTCCAGCAGGAACAAAGGTATCTTCACACACAGGCACTGTAGCTGCAGGAGCAGCAGACATCTCAGCCATAGCAGCAGAATGCACCGCAGATTTATCAGTAGCAGGCACTATATTAGTAGCAGACACTGTAGCTGTAGCAGCTGCAGACATTACAGCTGTAGTAGTAGCAGGCACTATATTAGTAGTAGTCATTGTAGTATTGGCAGACACTGTAGCTGCAGCAGCTGCAGACGAACGCACCAGCTGTCAGACCTCTCTGTGAATCTGTCCGCAGACCACCGTTTCCTGTGTGTCTTCTCCACTCTCAGGGGTAACGCTCTGCAGATCATCTCTTCCTCTCTCTATTACCCCAAGTATATTTATCTATGAGGTTATTACTTAGCTTTTAGGCCCTTGTGCCTAGGAGTCAACTATTCTCCCGGGGCTCGTTGAGAACCTCCATAGGGGGCGGCGACCTGCAGTGTGAAAACTGTGAAGTCCAAATTCCCTTGCGGGGATCCCTGGTGAAAACCTTCTGCATTGTTACACTCTGCGCCCCTAGGATAAGTAGCGTCAATCCCAGCAGAACCTAGAAGGATCCAACTCAGTCCCTGGGCACTCTGATAGTAAGAATCGGCCCAAATGGATCCTGCGGGAGAACCCTCTGCCAAAGACTTGCTTCAGCACCTCGTTGTAAGATTAAAGCGACAAGACGCTGCCCAATTACAGTTATTACAGTGTGTGCAGACATTAGCTACTCGTCTGGACTCATTGCAGGTAAATCCTCCCTCTCCTTCTCCACCAGCGGCACAGGCCCAGGCTCCAGAGGTACTACCCGCCGCGTCGTCCAACTTGCCCTTACCTACCCCTTATAAATTTGATGGTGACCCGAAAGCTTACAGGGGATTCTTAAACCAGTGTTCATTAGAATTTGAGCTTCAGCCGCAGAATTTTCCCACACAAAGATCTAAAGGGGCGTACAACGTCTCCCTACTCTCGGGATAAGGTCTGGCCTGGTCCTCTCCATTATGGGAACACAATGATGACCTTCTTAATGATAGCACCGCCTTCATCTCCGCATTTCGCAATATTTTCGACGAACCTGGGCAAGTTACCTCTGCCGCCTCCAGTATCCTCTGACTGCGTCAGGGGTCACGCTCTATGGCACAATATGTTATTGACTTTCGAACTCTCTCCTCGGAACATCAGTGGAAAGACAAAGTCCTGGGAGCCACCTTCTGGCAAAGTCTCTCGGACAAGGTAAAAGACATCCTCTCCTCTCAAGAACTACCTTCCTCAGATGCCTTGATTTCACTTTGCAACCGAGTGGATCTTTGGTTTCGGGAGAGCTCTTCCTCTTCAGCTACTTCCACCCATCCTATTGTTCAACAGAATGATGAATTCAAAATCAGTCAGATATTGGATGCTAAGATTTCCAGAGGAGGAGTTAAGTATCTTGTGAATTGGAAGTGATTTGGGTCCGAGGAGCACTCCTGGATGCGCGCATCTGATATTAATGCACCGCTTCTTTTGAAGAAATTCCTCTCTAAGTTTCCCAAGAAACCAGGCTCTAGGTGTGTGACGACCACCTTTAAAGGGGGGTACTGTCACATGCCGGTCCCCTGGGGTTTCCACCCGGGGTCCGACGCACTTACCTATCCTCCGATCTGCCCTCCGAACTGCTGTGTCTGCGGCCATGTCTCCAGCGGTTCTGTGCATGCTGAGAACCGTTTTCCCTTCTAGCCTCCTGCGTCGCTTCAATTGGCTGTCCATTCATTGACAGCACTATATGAAGCACCTTCTTGCTCCTCTAGGTGAAGATTCTTTAAATCAGCTTCTAACCTTTTAGGACATGGCTCCCTGTGTGTCTCCAGCTCTCTGTGAATCTGCCTGCAGACCACCACTACCTGTTTGCCTCCTCCACTCCTGAGTGGTAACGTTCTGCAGACCATCACACCAGCTGTCAGCCCTCTCTGTGAATCTGTCTGCAGACCATCGTTACCTGTGTGCCTCCTTTACTCTCAGTGGTAACACTCTGCAGACCATCTATTCCTCTCTCTATTGCTCCAAGTATACTTATCTACGGGGTTATTAATCTGTTTTTAGGCCCTTGTACCTAGGATTCACCTATTCTTCTGGGGTTTGTTGGAAACTTTTCTAGGAGCCTGCGACCTGCAGTGTGGAAGCCGCAAAGTTCAAATTCCCTTGCGGGGATCCCTGATGAAAACCTTCTGCATTGTTAGACTCCGCGCTCCTAGGAGAAGTAGCATCAATCCCAGCAGAACCTAGAAGGATCCAACTCAGTCCCTGGGCACTCTGACACATATCCTCAGGAGAGTCCAATGGGGATAAACCATGTTGCAATGACATACCTTAGTTTTTCAAACAGGTTGTCAGCAGTATGCCTCGTAGTGTAGCCGGTGATACACAAATGTAGGATACCACATTGTATTTGCAACAGGATGCGGGGGTTAGTGCTGACGACGGCACTAATGAGGATGTTGATGAGGATGATGTTGTTTGTGTAAGTCCTGCACCAGTGGAAGCAGTGATAAGAAGAAGGCCATTGTCATGCCTGGGTATAAGACCAAAAAATCCACCTCTTCTGTGTGCAGTTATTTTTACCTAATTTTGACAACAGCTGACTAGCCATTTGTAACGTTTATAAAGCCACACCAACAACACCTTCCTCATCAATATCCTCACTAGTGATTGGCGTTAGTCCTGCATCCCCTATCCAGGATTACTCTGAAGAATTCTTGAGCATTAGTCCCGCTGCTGCTGCTGCTACTGGGGGTAGATCTTCAACCTAGAAGTAGACCAAGAACAAGAACTACTAGTAGTTTACAACAATTGACTGTTAAACAATCCTTTGCAAGAGGAAGCAAGTATGAAAGCTGTCACCCAGTTGCAAAGCGGATCACAGACGTCATGGCGACTATGCTAGTATTAGATTTGCGTCCAATATCCACAATTAATGCAGCTGGTTTTAGACAGTTAATTGAGGTCCTTTGTGTCAGTTACCAAATTCCATAACAACACCATTTTACCAGAAAAGCAATTCCCCACCTCTACCAGAAGGTTCCAGAAAATGTAATTATTGGGCTACAAAATGCCATTCTACTCACTGTACACTTAACCACAGATATGTGGACAAGCGAAAATGGGAAAACTAAAAATTATATGACTGTGGCTGCCCACTAGGTTGGCGAATTGCCTTCAGCAGCAGGAAGAGCAGCAGCATGTACCCGAAAACGCCAGGTTTTTCAAATACAGGCTACACTGTGTATCAGCGGCTTCACTAAGAGGCATACCGATAACAACCTGTTTGAAAAACTAAGGGATGTCATTGCAACATGGCTTATCCCGTTTGGACTCTCTTGAGGATATCTACTTGGTGGTACAGAGCTTTTTGAAAAATGACAAGGACATGCAGGAGATACTGTCTGTGGCCCGAAAAATTGAGGGACATTTTCGTCATTCTGCAACAGCATGTAGGAAATTGCAGCAGATGCAAGAACTGAAGCAAGAGGTGGCAACTAGGTGGAATTCCACACTTTATATGCTTGTGAGGATGGAGGAACAACGAAAAGCCATCTACGCTTACTCCACAAGACATGACATCGGAAAAGGAGGGGAATGTATTTTAGTCCAGCGCAGTGGAGAATACTTTCCGTGTTGTGCAAGGTGCTGAAACGATTCAAAGTAGTCACCTGTGAACTGAGTTCAGACACTAATAGCTTGAGAAAAGTGATTCCCTTAATTAGACTTTTGGAAAAGCACCTTGAAAAATTGAAGGAGGAGATGAAACAAAGAAATTACGCTAAGTATGTCGGACCTGTAGATGAAGTACTTTAATCGTTTCGCCAGGATGGAAGAGTTATCAACTTCTGGAAATCATATCACTACATTTTGGTGACTATGTTTGATCCTAGGTTTAAGAGCTATGTCTTCTCTCTATTTCCCAATGTCCCAGATCACAAGAGATGCACTGAGCTTGTTGGGGTAAATGTATCAAGCTGAGAGTTTTTCGGCAGGTTTGAAAGACCAATCAGATTCTAGCTATCATTTATTTAGTACATTCTACAAAATGATAGCTAGAATCGGCTTGGTTTAAATCTCTGTTCAATGCTGCGTGTTCCAAGATGATGGATTCCATGCTGCCCACATGTTCCGTGTCACAATCTGTCTGAAGCAGATCTATTGCCACCCCAGTTGTAATATCCATTCCTGTGTCTACATAAGTTTGGCAGTTCTTCAGGGATGAGAGGAAGGTATCCAGAAAGGAGAAGGAGATTAAAGATGCAGCACAAGCAGACATGGTTTAATAATGTAGAGTTCATTGACAGCACTGTTGGGCTTAAGGCAACTAACCTATTGGTAGCTTACTTTGTTGGGGCCCAAACAAACCAAGCACTTCAGCCACAAAAGTGTCATTCCTTGTCGCTGGAGTGCTTAATTTGTTAAACCGTATATGTCCTTTTCAATATCTTACATAAGGGTGGGTGGAAAGGCCCAAGGACAATTCCATCTTGCACCACCTTTCTTTTCTGCCACTGCTGTGTGTCAATGTTTTCTAGATGTGCTATGAACTGCTCTGTCACTTAGCATCCAGCCAGCTTTGTCCGAAAGTGTATGAAAATAATATTGTGACCTGTGAGGTGGTCAAAATTGACCGCAAATGACTGGAAATTAGTGTTATTGAGCTTAATAATAATGTAAGAAAAAGAGCAAAATTATGTGATTTTAGCATATTTTTGTAAAAAAAATCCAGATCCAAAACCAAAACACGGGGGCAGTGAACATCTCTACATAAAACAGGGACATACAAGGCAGACAAAATAAATGCAGACCTGAAAATAAAGGGTAGAGAGGGTTCTGCACTGGAGAGCTTAAAATCTAATGGGAAAAGGCGCACAGGAGTATAGCTGAGAGGGCAGATTGTATGTCAGAATGCAGCAACTCAGTTATACTGCTCAATGATATTCTGTCTCATAAATAAACAATAACCATCTCTATATAGGGGATCCTTATGCTTGGTGTAGCTGACATTCATTATTTAAGGAAACTGTATCCATCATTCACCCCCATACCTGCTCCCAGCTACTTCAGTTACTGCTAGATAAGATCAGACATTTGAATAACATTTTCTTTGTCCTGACACAGTGCTAATATGAATCTTTAAAAATGGAAAATATTGTGGCAAGGAAATCTGCAGCACCAGAAGCATAAAACAGGCTGTAACGGGTTATGTTTCTGAGTGGGAGTGTGTGAGAGTTTCCCTGTCACTCATGATACATATGAGAGTTAGGGTTATAGCTGTATACCGCATGCATCAGATGACTGCAAGGTCTATAACATAACCTGCTCTATTTATAACAAAATGATTAAAACACCCTTCAATCTAGAAGATGTAAAACAATTTAAACATGACTTTCTCTTGTGTGGGTCTTATTAGGAAATGATCCTGCAAAGTTCTTTCCACCGATGGCCACAGAAACTCTCACATGGTCACAGAATTCATCTTTCCTTCACTAGCTTATTTTTCTGCCCTTCTAGCAGGTCAGGTTTAGTTAAAATTCAATTACAGACATAAGTAGACTTGGCCTCATCCCAGATATCCAGAAATTCTGACACGTCTGCTGGATTCAGTGATAGTTTAGTGTGTTGGAGAAATGCTCATTAAATCAGGGCGCAATGTTCCACAATGATCAGATCAGGTAAAATCATTTACTTTTCCAGGACAATGTATGAACCTGGCACTGCTGGCTGCTGACTGGGGCCTTAAATCCACAAAACTTATGATTTTAACTTGCAAGACAACCTATAGATTAGATTGTAAATAAGATCTTATTACAATATGACATTTAATGATGAAACAAAAAAGAAATTAAGGGCTCATTCTACCATCTTTTGAACATTGTGTTTCTGAACACAGAGGTAGAGGATAATTGTTCCTTAGTCAAATGGTTTGTGTGAGTTTTACAGAAAATAGAGGATGAATCTAGAACACAACAGGCAGAATTGAATAACCTAGTATTACCGATAGGTATGAGCACAACAATCAAAAAAATAATGAGCTCTAAAGATTAAAAGTAATTTCTATAATCTAAGTTCCCCAATATTTCAAAGCGGATACTGTTAAAAATTAGAGACACAGTCATAAGACTGCAGTGTAAGAAAAACAAAGATATAGCTGGATTGGCTGGAAAGAACTCTTCCCGGAACCCATAAACCATAAATCCTGCTGTCAACTAACTAAATGGCAATGAAAAAATAACAAATACAACATAAGTGATAAATTAGGTATTAAATCTCAAAGTGCATTTACATAAGAATACTTGGATGCACCATTCGTAAACTTGTTGACTTTTTATACCTGAGATATGCAGGGCGGGTGTTAGAAGATTGGGTGGGAGGGACGTGATGGAGCCATTTGTGTCATCATGTGGGAGGGACAATGTGTAGGCTGACACCTATTGTGTAATCACCTGGTCTGTTCCCACTAGACAGCTGATTCAATCTATCTCTGGCATGTGGTGGATTCTGTAAGTTATTTTATGTAGAATCTATGGCTTGTTAATATCCTGTCTGGACAATTTACACAAGCTAGGCCACAAAATGACTTGCAACCCTCTCATCCAGACAAGCACTGCACACAGAGGAGGAAAGGAGCTATGGCGCAGTCCGACCTCAATTTCCTACTGGCTGCAACACTGAACGCCACTGCCTGCCAGTCCCATGTTGGGTGGACATTTTTGTGGAGCGAGGGTGCCCCCAGGTATCCTGAGAGAGTAGACAGTGACCCTCATACATTTGTCTATATCTCTAGCATTAATAAACTCATTTCCATACTGCCCATATGCACCAAAATTTGTCCATATCTAGATTTGTGCTAGATGACCAACTTGCTGTCCCCGCACCTGGAGACGTGTAACAAGGGGCGAGCAAGGATAATTTGATTATAGTAAGGGCATGTAGCACTCCTGGTGAAACTACCTAATGAGACGTGGACACTTCAGTGTCTGATAGTACTTCACTCATTTGAACTATAATATATCAAGTCGTGGCCGTCTTTTTGGGTTACTTATTTGTTATTTCCATTTGGACGGCAGGAAAGAAGATTCTCTCATTGGATTTATAAAGCGGTAAACAATGGATATGGATGAGTGTTTGTATTAGATTACATTTTATATGGAAAATGCGACTTGAAACATATATATATATATACACACACACATTGTGACACAAGTAGTCTCCCGATGACACACACATGACAACTTCTTGCTTGTACTATGATTTCTAATTGTCAGGGCGGAAAAGTAGTTCACAACATAAAATTCCACACAATTTCTTGCAATCCTGATGCTAAATTAACAGAGACCATCTCTTGATTTAACAGCCAACTTGTTCAGCATCTGCATAATGAACAACTCAGGCTTTTATGCTTTACAGTCCTTCCCCAGCCCTAGGTCAGGTGACACTCCCACCTGGTGTCTTCATAAATTTATATATGGAAATTTGCTTTACATATATATATATATAATTTATAAATTTCCATGTATAATCATAAATGACTATGGGCCTGATTTATTAAGTAAAAAATTGAGTAAGTAGTCTTCTGGGCAAAACCATGTTACAATGCAAGGGGTGCAACTAGTTTTCTATTTTGCACATAAGTTAAATACTGACTGTTTTCATGTAGCACACAAATATCAACTTTAAATGTCAGTGTACAAATAAGCTATCAAGTATTTGTGTGTTACATAAAAAAACAGCCAGTATTTATCTTATGTGCAAAATAATAAACTAGTTTGCACCCCTTGTATTGTAACATGGTTTTGTCCAGAAAACTTGAGTAGGAAAATTTACTCAATTTGTTGCTTAACTTTCCTTAATGAATCAGGCCCTATATCACTGCTTAATATTTTTTTTCTGTGCATTCCACATAGGTGTTGTACGTATCCTGCAGTGTCTGGTCTAGTACAGCAGAGTAAACCTACAGCCATAGTCATCACCACACGGATCTTTACATCCGTTCCTTGCTGACTCTGGGAGTATGCAGAGCCGATTTATGCACAATGCGTTCAGCATGTAAACTTAATGACTCAGGTCCCTTGTGTCTATCTCTGAAAATACCAATAAAGAGAAATGTGTCGTGTTATCTGTATTCAGAAATGTCACTAAGAACTGACAAGAGTTTGATGAGAGAATTCTATCCAATTAAGAATATTTCCCAAAAGTTATATTTCTCCATTTGCCAATTAGTAGATTGGACAAACAAAAATAAAACTCCACATTTGGCTCATTTATACACTGAATAATATTCCAACCTTTCCACATGTTTAGTGTCATCTGACACCCACTGCTGACTTCTCATTATACCAAACCTGAATTTACTTCACAGTGAATCAATATCACCTCCTGGAAACCGTCCAATGACATCATTTGGTCAAATCCTTAAAAACATCGCTCACATTGGAAGTCAAGTAGGACAGTGAAAATCTCACAGTACATACATGGATGTGACAGCAATCTTATTTAATTGGAAGTGTGTATCATTCCAGCTGTTGTGTATCCGAGAACCTCAATTCTCCTTATTTATAATTATACACAGAGAGTGTGGTGGAAAAAGTCACTCACTGAAAATACACTGATTATTGGGGAGTTACTTCCAGGGGTCACATGATTTGTAATCAATATAATAATTGTGAGGAAATCTGCATATATTTCAATCACTAGATTAATTTAGATGCAACATATTTTTATTGAGAACAGGTGATTTACAAGTCAACACAGCAGTGGCAAGAGCTTAATAAACAAACCAACGGTTTCTACTTCACTTAACTGCCGATAGAACCCTGGGCAGGATAGAACTGTGGGCGGGATAGAACCATGGACGAGATAGGTCGGGATAGAACCCTTGGTGGGATAGAACCCTTGGTGGGATAGAACCATGGGCGGGATAGAACCCTTGGTGGGATAGAACCCTTGGTGGGATAGAACCATGGGCGGGATAGAACCCTGAGCTGTATAGAACTCTGAACGAGAGAGAACCCTAGAAGGGATAGAAGCCAAGGTGGGAGAGAACCCTGCACGAGAGAGAACCCTTGGCTGAATAGAACCCTTGGCAGGATAGAACCCTGAATGAGATAGAACTCTGGACGATATAGAACCCTGGGCGGGATAGAACCCTGGGCAGGCTAGAACCCTGGAAGGGATAGAACCCTGGGCAGGGTAGAACCCTTGACGGGATAGAACCCTGGGTGGGATAGAAACCTGTGCGGGAAAGAACCCTAGACAATATAGAACCCTGGACGGTATAGAACCCTGGGCAGGCTAGAACAATGGAAGGAATAGAACCCTGGACAATATAGAACCCTGGACGGGATAGAACCCTTGGCGGGATAGAACCCTGGACGGGATAGAACCCTGGACGGGATAGAACCCTGGAAGGAATAGAATGCTGGAAGAGATAGAACGCTGGAAGGGATAGAACCCTGGGTGGGGTAGAACCCTTGACGGGGTAGAACCCTGGGCGGGATAGAAACTTGGGCGGGATAGAAACCTGTGTGGGAAAGAACCCTGGACAATATAGAACCCTGGATGGTATAGAACCCTGGGCGGGATAGAACCCTGGACGAGATAGAACCCTGGAAGGAATAGAACCCTGGACGGGATAGAACCCTGGGCGGGATAGAACCCTGGGCAATATAGAACCCTGGGCAATATAGAACCCTGGGCAATATAGAACCCTGGACGGTATAGAACCCTGGGCGGGATAGAAACCTGTGCGGGAATGAACCCTGGACAATATAGAACCCTGGACGGGATAGAACCCTGGACGGGATAGAACCCTGGACGAGGTAGAACCCTGGACGAGGTAGAACCCTGGAAGGAATAGAACCGTTGGCGGGGTAGAACCCTTGATGGGATAGAACCTTGGGCGGAATAGAACCCTGGGCAATATAGAACCCTGGACGGTATAGAACCCTGGGCGGGATAGAACCCTGGGCGGGATAGAACCCTGGAAGGAATAGAACCCTGGACGGGATAGAACCCTGGACGGGATAGAACCCTGGGCAATATAGAACCCTGGACGGTATAGAACCCTGGACGGGATAGAAACCTGTGCGGGAATGAACCCTGGACAATATAGAACCCTGGACGGGATAGAACCCTGGACGGGATAGAACCCTGGACGAGGTAGAACCCTGGACGAGGTAGAACCCTGGAAGGAATAGAACCGTTGGCGGGGTAGAACCCTTGATGGGATAGAACCTTGGGCGGAATAGAACCCTGGGCAATATAGAACCCTGGACGGTATAGAACCCTGGACGGGATAGAAACCTGGGCAGGCTAGAAACCTGGACGAGATAGAACCCTGGAAGGGATAGAACCCTGGAAGGGATAGAATCCTGGACAAGATAGAACCCTGGGCGGAGTAGAACCCTTGACGGGATAGAACCCTGGGTAGGAAAGAACCCTGGGCTGGATAGAACCCTGGGCTGGATAGAACCCTGGGCTGGATAGAACCCTGGACAAGAGAGAGCCATTGAAGGGATAGAACCCTGGGTGGGAGAGAATCCTGGACAAGAGAGAACCCTGGGTGGTATACCACCCTGAATGAGAGAGAACCCTGGAAGGGATAGAACCCTGGGCGGGAGAGATCCCTGGACAAGAGAGAACCCTGGAAGGAATAGAACCCTGGATGGGAGAGAACTCTGGACAAGGGAGAACCCTGGAAGCGATAGAACCCTGGGTGGGAGAGATCTCTGGAAGGGATAGAAACCTGGAAGGGATAGAACCCTGGACCTGCTAACTATCCAGCTGAACATGTCCACATGGCTCCCATGGTATTTTCTAGCTCAGCAATATTACCCACTTAACTATATACATTAAAACACACCTGGCCCAAGGTAAACACTTTTGCCAACTAGACACAACAATAAGGATGAAACACTGAACATAGTAAAACTTATAACCCGCAATGGACATATTTACAAGTTTAACTTTAACCTAATATGATGTGCACTGCTTAGTTATTGTGCCCTAATTATATACAATACACGATGTGGACAAGAGTAGCAATTATCCAGCAAAGTAGCCATTATTATGCATGCTAGACATATTGCTTTACTCGCAGTAATACTTAGATCATTAGGCTTATAGACTGGTGCTTATAAATATAAATAAAGTGATCATTTGGGAATTACCTCCAGGAGCCACATCATGTGTAATCTACACCAATCAGCCCCAACTTTTAAACCACCTGCCTAATACTGTGCAGGTCCCACTCTGACCCATCAAGGCATGGACTCCACAAGACCTCTGAAGGTGTCCTGTGGTATCTGGCACCAAGATGTTAGCAGCAGATTCTTTAAGTCCTGTAAGTTGTGAGGTGGCGCCTCCATGGCTCAGACCTGTTTTTCCCGCGCATCCCACAGATTGAGATCTGGGAAATTTGGAGGCCAAGTCAACACCTTGAACTTTTTGTCATGTTCTTCAAAGCATTCCTGAACATTTTTTGCAGTGTGGCCTGATGCATTATCCTGCTGTAAGAGGCCACTGCCATCAGGGAATACCGTTGCCATGAATAGGTGGTCTTGGTCTGCAACAATGTTTAGGCAGGTGGTACGTGTCAAAGTAACATCCACATGAATTCCAGGACCCAAGATTTTCTAACAGGACATTGCCCAGAGCATCACACTGCCTCCGCAGGCTTGCCTACTTCCCAGAGTGCAACTTGGTGCCATCTCGTCCCCAGGTAAACGAAGCACCCAGCCGCTCACAAGATGTAAAAGAAAATGTGATTCCTCAAACCAGGCCACCTTTTTCTATTACTCCATGGTCCAGTTCTAGTGCTCCTGTGCCCATTGTAGGCTCTTTCGCCGGTGGACAAGGGTCAGCATGGGCACTCTGACCAGTATGTGGCTATGCAGCCCCATACACAGTAAGCTGCAATGCACTGTGTGTTCTGACACCTTTCTATCACAACCAGCATTAACTTTCCCAATTTGTGTTACAGTAGCTCTTCTGTGGGATGGGACCAGAAGGTTTAGGTTTTGTTTAATGAACCTTGAGTGCCCATGACCCTGTCACCAGTTCACTGGTTGTCCTTCCTTGGACCAAGGTACTAACCACTGCATACCGGGGACAGCCCACAAGACCGGCCGTTTTGGAGATGCTCTGACCCAGTCATCTAGCCATCACAATTTGTCCCTTGTCAAAGTCACTCAGATCCTTACACTTGCCCATTTTTCCTGCTTCCATAAACTTCAAGAACTGACTGTTCACTTGCTGCCTATTATATCCCACCCCAGGACAGCTGCTATTAGGTGATAATCAATGTTATTCACTTGTCAGCTGTGTTAATATTGTGGCTGATCGGTGTATAATCCTAACCCTAATCCTAGTCATTATGCCACACTTATATATATAATGCTAACCAATGTGTCACTCTATATATATATAATTTGCATCACCGAGTCCCCCTATTAATATTCCTAACCACTGTGCCACCTTATATATTGTATATATAATGCTAACTACTGTACCACCCTATATATATATATGCACATATATATAATATATATATGATTTCTAACAATAATAATAATAATGAGTCCTTCCACGTAAAGTTCTCTTGCAAATTGTCCCTATTTATTCAGATTTAATTACTTTTTCACATATAGCTTTGAAATCATCCATTGTCTGTATGTAAAAATAGAAATGTAATCTTTCAAAATTTGTAGATTTTCACTTGCAGATATACTGTATATTCAGGGGCAGGCTGGGCTGGGTGGCAGGGCCGGTCCCATTGGGCTGGATCACTGGGCCACCTGCATTTTTCCCCTTTAAAATGTTCCTAATAGGCTGCTGAGCCAAGTCTTGATCCAACCCCCCCCCCTTCTGGGCCCTCCCCTTTGTATATTACTCTCAAATCTTATATCTCTGATACTATGCACATTTAAAATGCAGAATATTGAGTGGAAGGACTTGTTTTTATTAACCCTTGATGTACAAGGTCTTTATAGTCACATCCCTGACTTTGGGAACTAAAATGGTACAAACATTTCTTAATGAAGATGTGGAGGTCTCAGAAAGGCAACATTCATTCATCTTGGACTCAATTATTTTAAATGTTATTTTGACACATATTTATTTTCTTTCTGATGCACGCTGTTACTGTCAGATGGTGGGGACGGCCATGGGCACTAGGTTCATGCCAAGTTTAGGGAACATATATATGGGATGGCCACTTTTAGTGTACTACAGCAGTTACATTGAAGATTTGATTATTATTTGGGATGGGGATTATAATTTAGCACTAGAATTACTGAGCACCTTAACACCATGGTGAATTTCCTTGATATCACTCTCTACTCAGGGTTCCAAAATTACTTCCATCAATTATGGAAAATCAGTAGATTCAAATAATTTTCTTCAATATGACCTTAGAAGATAATTAAGGAATTTTATGAGGTGGGGATACCCAGAAATTATATTCAATAGCACTATGACACAAGTTAGAAATACTTATAGAAAGTCTTTGTTGGAACCCAGATGGAGGAGAATAGATGAGAGTTTTGCAAATAATAATTTCATACCGTTAATATCTAAACTTAACAATAATTCGATACAAATTAAAATATCATTAAAACTTTTTTAGATCTTAAAGCAGGATCCAGTGCTAAATAGTATATTAGAAAATAGACATGTGTTATTTTTATAAATAATAGAAGTTTAAAAAATTCATTAGCACCTATTTTTTTTAAATAAACAGGGCAAAAAGTAATAAAACATGGCTACCTGTGAAAATACATACTATAAATGCAATAAAATGAGAAGCCTAACCTGTTTTATTTCTAATAAGATCTCAAAAATAACATCAACCGTGACTAAGGTGGATTTTCTAATTAAAGAGTTTATTCATTATGACACCACTTATGTGATTTATGTACTGCAGTGTGCATGTGGCCTGCAGTGGGTAGAACAGCGAGGATAGTCAAAACTCACTTTTGAGAATATGGGCTTAATATTGTGAATAGATTTATGAACAAAGTGGGCCTGATTCATTAAGGAAAGTAAGGCAAAAAAAAGAGTAAGTTTTCTCCTGGACAAAACCATGTTACAATGCAAATGAGTTTATTATTTTGCACATGAGAAAAATACTGTCCGTTTTTTCGTATAGGACACAAATACTTGATAGCTTTATTTTTACACTGAAATTTAAAGTTGATCTAGAACATGCCGTACCCCAACTATAAATCTGCCATCACACTTTAAATGTGCCTCCCCCTCCAATGCAACATGGTATTGCCAAGGTGCAAAGTTAATAATTTTTGTGCTTTCCTTTCCTTAATGAATCAGGCCTCATGTATCTAGACACTTTACCATGGTGCACAATGGGGGCCCTAAGGATCTGTCAATTACTGGATTTGAATATGTTACTAATACCGTCCGTGGATGGTAGGATGTTGTATAGGAGCAAATCATTCTGGATGTTTAGACTATGGTCTTTGCGTCCAGGTCTGAATGAATCACTCAAATTTGAACCCCTTTTCTGATTTCTAGAATTGCCTCAATTAGAATCTTAATAAATTGGGCTATATAAATGGTATTGATGTAAATTTTATGGAATAGTTGTGAAAGATACAAAATAAAATAAACATGCCAAGGTGCAAAAAAGAGGAGTATTTTTGCACTTTGGCAAAACCATGTTGAATTGGAGGGGAGGTAAATTTAAAATGTGGGGACAGATTTATTGTTGCGTTAGGGCATGTCTTAGATAAACTTTAAAGTTCAGTGTAAAAATAAAGCTATCAACTATTTGTGTGCTACATGAAAAAACAGCCAGAATTTAATTTATGTGCAAAATAATAAACTAATTTGCACCCCTTGCATTGTAACATGGTTTTGTCCAGGAGAAAAGTTGCTCCTTTTTTTTCCTTATTTTCCTTAATGAATCAGGCCCTCTGTGTATATATTTAATGTTTACACTGGAAATTCAACAATACTGGCTTATTTTAAAATGGTAATGTATTTTCATACATTTTTATTTGTATGTTTCCACTGTAGATATCGATGTGTATATTTAATATAATTTTTTTTGTTGCCCATAACCAGAGAGTCAGTTTAAAGCTTGATAGTTCTGCAGGAGCAGACTAATAAATGATTTGAGGATTTAAGCTTGACCCCTATTGGATAACCCGGATATACAAAAGAATATTAGAAAGCTCTTAATTATAATCTCTGAAAATTCTCTGTGAGACAAAAAGTGTCAGAAATTTGGACGAGCACAAGGACTGCTCCACCTGCATCACGTTAGTATAACAGGATCTTTTAAGGGGAATCCCATGTGAAAGAAAGGCCTATAGCGTTTCTATTTGATGCCAAACGAAATATACAATCAGAAGCTGATATTAGTGGCCACTGAAAAACATACACAGTGATTAACATTTGTTTGTCTATTGTGGATCATATGAAGGTCTGATAGTGATGTTGCGTGAATACCAGTAACAGCTCGGCAACTCGGCACTAAGCAGACAATCAACACTGAGATGTGTATATAATACTTGTACTATATCTGAATAATGGTCTCTAGGCAAATGACCACACCAGGATCGCTTGATTGTTAGCTGTAATAGTTGTTGGTATAATTTATCTTATAAGAACTCATATGTAGTTGTGACAGGTTTAAATGAATCACAGAGAAGGTTTCTTACATAGTCAGTGACCAGCGTACTAATTCATATGTACTGTTCCGAACCATTAGACGTCCTCTGTGAACACTAAAAAACAAAAAAGGGGGGGGGGGGGGGAGGGAGGAGAACTGAGGCAAGCCCAGGAGTGGGATCAGAGCATGCAAGGTGCGAAGATGAGACCAAGGGCAGGGGCCTAGCGACGGGGTGTAAAGATGATGTAGGGGTGCAGAGGGCAAAGGTAACAGAAGAAGGCGGACACGAGGATAAGAGGGCCCTGCTCCCAGGAGCTTATAATCTAGAGAGAAAAAAGCGGGGGGGGGGAGTAGAAGTCTGTATGGGGAGATGAACAAGAGTGAGTGGTAAAATGCATAGAGGGAGAATGAGGGTGAGGCATCTTATGACTGGTGAAGAAAGATCAAGAAGGGGCAGGTTGTGGGGAGCAGGGGATGAGTTAGACAGAGGATAGTCTTTCCTGAGCAGGTGGGTTTTAAGTGGAGATGGGCGGGTCCGGTTCCCCTAGAACCGAACCCACCCGAACTTTGGGTATCCGAGTACCGAGTTGAGTAGCTCGGTACTCTCCCGCCCGTTCCAAATCCAAATCGAGGCCGAACGTCATCGTGACGTCGTCGGATCTCGGGGCTCGGTTCTCGCAATACTTCAACATTATAAATACCCGCCTCCACAGCAATCCATCGCCATTTGACAGAGGGAGAGAGCAGGGTGTAGTCACAGGCTGATTAGAGCAGGGACAGAGAATTCCAATATTCTTCTTGCAATTGCTCTAACTAAAATCGCTAGAGAAGAGAGGAGGATAGAGGTTTATTATTTTTTGTTAATATTGGCACTCCCCAGTGCTTTTGGGATGTCCTCCCTAATAGTGCATAAATATTTCTGGCTGTCAAAAGTCAGATCTGTCAGCAGTATCTACCAATTAATTTTTAGCACTCCCCAGTGCTTTAGGGGAGTTCTCCCTAATTGTGCATAAATATTTCTGACTGTCAAAAGTCATATCTGTCAGCAGTATCTACCAACTAATTGTTAGCACTCCTCAGTGTTTTTGGGGTGTCCCCCATAATTGTGCATAAATATTTCTGGCTGTCAAAAGTCATATCTGTCAGCAGTATCTACCAACTAATTTTTAGCACTCTCCAGTGCTTTTGGGGTGTCCCCCCTAATTGTGCATAAATATTTCTGGCTGTCAAAGGTCATATCTGTCAGCAGCATCTTACCAAATAATTTTTACCACTACAAGTGCTTTGCGCTCAGAATGGATTCAAAGCAGTCCACATATGATCAGAATGAGCAACCAGGTTCTGTCACCAGTCCTGATGTTAGTGTTCCCAGTACGTCATCTGGCCAAGGCAATGTCAAACAACAGAGTGTTTCCAAATCAGTGCAAAAAACAAAACCCCCCAAAAAAATTACTGTGTTGAAGCGAAAAAGAAGTGTTACTGAGCAAAAGTTAAGTGCCATTAAAAAAAAAATTGCCAACATGCCATTCTACACACGCAGTGGCAAAGAGAGAATGAGGCCTTCACCTTTGGCTATTAGTGGCAGATCCAAAAATGTTACCGAGCCTACAAGTGGTGCATAACTACTGTTACGCGTCAAAGCCGAGCTGCAAGATAACAGTAAGGCATTGGAGGATAATGTTTGCTCTGAATCAGAAATGACACCGATCCCTGTGGAGAGTCCATCCAACAGTGGTATGTCTAATCGTGAGCATTCTGTTAGTGTACCCATAAAGAAGGGCCCTTTCAGCAGTTCTGCTGATGTGTACCTGAACAGCCCAAGTGTAGCTGGTGATACACAAATTGAGGATGCCACTTTGGAAATAGAAGAGGATGAGGGGGAGATTTATGGAGGTGACGAGGGCGCTAATGAGGATGTTGAAGATTATGATGCAGACAGATACCAAATTGCCTTTCTCAATTTCTATTTATATTCTAGATTATATAACGGCTGAATAGTTTTCTATTTTACTCCTAGTGGAGAGGGGATCTGATGCAGACAGATACCAAACTGCCTTTGTCCATTTCTTTGTATATTCGAATTTCTAGTTCTACAGTCTATGCAGGCTGCTTTTTTTCTATTTTACTACAAGAGGATGGGGGGGGGGGGGGGCCTGATGCAGGCAGATACCAAACTGCATTTGTCCACTTCTTTGTATATTCGAATTTCTAGTTCCACAGTCTGTACAGGCTGCTTTTCTTATAGTCAACTACAAGTGGAGGGCGGGGGGGGGGGGGGCATAGGTAGCCACCAAAATACCGTGGTCCATTTAATTCTACTTTCTAGCTCCACAGTCTGTGCAGGCTGCTTTTTTAATATTCAACTACAAGTGTAGGGTGTAATATACACCCAAAGACGATGGCTACATTGCCAATAATCAAAGATGGAGGAGGTAGACAACCAGGTTTGACTGTATAATTTGCAGACAAGTGTTCGCATTAAGGACGGCCTACCAGGGATTAAACTGTTTTTTCATAATTTATTAGATTTAGAATTACCTCACTTATCTAAGAAACTGGTGGAGCACTAAATTAGGCTATTTTAGACCAAAAAAATTGTATTTTTTTCAAAAATAGCAAAACATAACCAAACAAAAACAAAAACCAAAACACGCAAGGGCGGTTTTGCAAAACCAAAACCAAAACACGAAGGTAATCCAGATCCAAAACCGAATACAAAACCAAAACACGGGGGTCAGTGACCATCTCTAGTTTTAAGGAAGCTTTTGAAGTTATGTAGACTGGATGAAAGCCTAATAGAACAAGGGAGATTGCTCCAGAGAAAGGGGACAGCACAAAAGAATTCTTGAATGCAGGAGTAAGACATGGTAACCAGATGGGAGGTGAGGTGGTGGTCGTTAGAGGGAGTATGAGGGAGATGATGTTGGAGCCGTAAGGAGCAGGAGCAGTGGCGTTGGAGAGGGCTTTGTAAGGAGGGTGAGGAGTTTGAAGAGAATTCTGTATCGGAGGGGGAGACAGTGCAGTGCTTGACAGAGAGGGGAACGAGTTAAAGTCCAGAGAGAAAGGGCAATTAGTCTGACTACAGCATTGAGTTTGGACTGAGGAGAGTGAACGGTGCGGGGAAGACCGTAAGAAGGGAGTTGTAGTAATCAAGGCAGGAAATGATCAGGGAATGGATGAGAGTTTTGGTGGTGTCGATGGAGAGGAAGGGTTTGATAGGAGGTATATTGTGGAGGTGAAAGCGGCAGGATAGAGTGAGGGATTGGATGTGGGGAATGAAGAAGAGGGAGGAGTTGAGGATGAATCCCAGGCATCGAACGAAGAAAGGAGATGTTTGTATAACCAAAAGTAAGGGAGAGGATGGGAGGGGGGAGACTATGAGTTCAGATTTAGCCATGTTCAGTTTAAGGAAACAATGGGACATCCAGGAGGAGATGGCAGAGAGAAAGCAGGACACCTTGGAGAGAAGGGAAGGGGAGAGGTCAGGAGAGGAGAGGTAGATTTGAGTGTCATCGGTGCAGAGGTGGTACTGGAGGCTGAAGGAACTGATAAATTCACCCACCGGAGTGGTGTACATAGAAAAGGGCAGAGCCCTGAGGGACTGCCACGGGAAGTGGAGAAGATAGAGAGGAGGAGCCCAAGATGGAAACAGAAAAAGAGTGTTTAGAGAGATAGGAGTTGAAGTCTTGTATGTGTCTTCTCTGGTATACACACACTACCATAGAGATTCCCTAAGCAGTGGTCATGTGACCAACATTTATACATAGGTCGATGCTGAAATCTCCAACACTGCTACTCAGATTCACTAACACAATTTGTCCTGAAGAGGGCGGACTTTTTCAAAGATGCTGCTACTATAGAAAATGTTCCTATTTATGTACATGAACTAATCAGATGTCCTCAGTCTGCCAATTACATTCAATTCATAAATGTATCTAACGCATAAAATTTAGCTATTTTGATCCAAACTTCAAGATAATCCATATAAATATTAAAATACACATATTTAATAAATAAACAAATACTGAAACTCAGAGTCTTTGTTTCTATTTATTTATCTATGTTTAAGAAGCCAAACAATGGACCTACACCAATAGCTGTAAAGCAAGTTAGTGGTGTAACTCCATCAAAGCAATACTATTAGTATGAATAGTCAAACTAATAGCTAATAATAAATAAATATACAATTGAAATAATATAATAATATAATATAATATAATAATAATAAATACCATAATTTAATAATAAAAGAAAAAAATATAAATAAAAAGCCCCCATCAATGTTAGTCATCTATCCCCACAAATCACATAATTAGTGAATCATAAATAGTAAATCAAATAAGGTCCATAATAATCATATGATTATACAAGGAAACACTCAGAAAAGGATATTAAACTCCAATGAGACGGCCTGGATGTAGCAGCAGCTTCGGGCATCTCGCAGTCATATATTATGCTCCAGCTACAGGTTTAGTTTAAGTGCCAATTACTAGTGATGATGGCTGTGTCTGCATGCTAGGGCGTGTGTCTGCATGCTAGGGCTGTGTCTGCATGGCATGTGTCTGCATGCTAGGGCGTGTGTCTGCATGGCGTGTGTCTGCATGCTAGGGCGTGTGTCTGCATGCTAGGGCTGTGTCTGCATGCTAGGGCGTGTGTCCGCATGCTAGGGCGTGTGTCTGCATGCTAGGGCTTGTGTCTGCATGCTAGGGCATGTGTCTGCATGCTAGGGCTGTGTCTGCATGCTAAGGGCATGTGTCTGCATGGCGTGTGTCTGCATGCTAGGGCGTGTGTTGCATGCTAGGGCGTGTGTCCGCATGCTAGGGCGTGTGTCTGCATGCTAGGGCGTGTGTCTGCATGCTAGGGCGTGTGTCTGCATGCTAGGGTGTGTGTCTGCATGCTAGAGCCGTGTCTGCATGCTAGGGCGTGTGTCTGCATGCTAGAGCGTGTGTCTGCATGCTAGAGCGTGTGTCTGCATGCTAGGGCATGTGTCTGCATGCTAGAGCCGTGTCTGCATGCTAGGGCATGTGTCTGCATGCTAGAGCGTGTGTCTGCATGCTAGAGCGTGTGTCTGCATGCTAGGGCATGTGTCTGCATGCTAGAGCGTGTGTCTGCATGCTAGGGCGTGTGTCTGCATGCTAGAGCGTGTGTCTGCATGCTAGGGCGTGTGTCTGCATGCTAGGGCGTGTGTCCGCATGCTAGGGCGTGTGTCTGCATGCTAGAGCGTGTGTCTGCATGCTAGGGCATGTGTCTGCATGCTAGGGCGTGTGTCTGCATGCTAGAGCGTGTGTCTGCATGCTAGAGCGTGTGTCTGCATGGCATGTGTCTGCATGCTAGGGCGTGTGTCTGCATGGCATGTGTCTGCATGCTAGGGCGTGTGTCTGCATGCTAGGGCATGTGTCTGCATGCTAGGGCGTGTGTCTGCATGCTAGAGTGTGTGTCTGCATGCTAGGGCGTGTGTCTGCATGCTAGGGCGTGTGTCTGCATGCTAGGGCGTGTGTCTGCATGCTAGGGCGTGTGTCTGCATGCTAGAGCGTGTGTCTGCATGCTAGGGCGTGTGTCTGCATGCTAGGGCGTGTGTCTGCATGCTAGAGCCGTGTCTGCATGCTAGGGCGTGTGTCTGCATGCTAGAGCGTGTCTGCATGCTAGGGCATGTGTCTGCATGCTAGAGCGTGTGTCTGCATGCTAGGGCGTGTGTCTGCATGCTAGGGCGTGTGTCTGCATGCTAGGGCGTGTGTCCGCATGCTAGAGCGTGTGTCTGCATGCTAGAGCGTGTGTCTGCATGCTAGAGCGTGTGTCTGCATGCTAGGGCATGTGTCTGCATGCTAGGGCGTGTGTCTGCATGCTAGAGCCGTGTCTGCATGCTAGAGCGTGTGTCTGCATGCTAGAGCGTGCGTCTGCATGCTAGGGCGTGTGTCTGCATGCTAGAGCGTGTGTCTGCATGCTAGGGCGTGTGTCTGCATGCTAGGGCGTGTGTCCGCATGCTAGGGCGTGTGTCCGCATGCTAGGGTGTGTGTCTGCATGCTAGGGCGTGTGTCTGCATGGCATGTGTCTGCATGCTAGAGCGTGTGTCTGCATGCTAGGGCGTGTGTCTGCATGCTAGGGCGTGTGTCTGCATGCTAGAGTGTGTGTCTGCATGCTAGAGCGTGTGTCTGCATGCTAGAGCGTGTGTCTGCATGCTAGGGCGTGTGTCTGCATGCTAGGGCGTGTGTCTGCATGCTAGGGCGTGTGTCTGCATGCTAGAGCGTGTGTCTGCATGCTAGGGCGTGTGTCTGCATGCTAGGGCGTGTGTCTGCATGCTAGAGCCGTGTCTGCATGCTAGAGCGTGTGTCTGCATGCTAGAGCGTGTGTCTGCATGCTAGGGCGTGTGTCTGCATGGCATGTGTCTGCGTGCTAGGGCGTGTGTCTGCATGCTAGGGCGTGTGTCTGCATGCTAGGGCGTGTGTCTGCATGCTAGAGTGTGTGTCTGCATGCTAGAGCGTGTGTCTGCATGCTAGAGCGTGTGTCTGCATGCTAGGGCGTGTGTCTGCATGCTAGGGCGTGTGTCTGCATGCTAGGGCGTGTGTCTGCATGCTAGAGCGTGTGTCTGCATGCTAGGGCGTGTGTCTGCATGCTAGGGCGTGTGTCTGCATGCTAGAGCCGTGTCTGCATGCTAGAGCGTGTGTCTGCATGCTAGAGCGTGTGTCTGCATGCTAGAGCGTGTGTCTGCATGCTAGGGCATGTGTCTGCATGCTAGAGCGTGTGTCTGCATGCTAGGGCGTGTGTCTGCATGCTAGAGCGTGTGTCTGCATGCTAGGGCGTGTGTCCGCATGCTAGGGCGTGTGTCTGCATGCTAGAGCGTGTGTCTGCATGCTAGAGCGTGTGTCTGCACGCTAGGGCATGTGTCTGCATGCTAGGGCGTGTGTCTGCATGCTAGAGCCGTGTCTGCATGCTAGAGCGTGTGTCTGCATGCTAGAGCGCGCGTCTGCATGCTAGGGCGTGTGTCTGCATGCTAGAGCGTGTGTCTGCATGCTAGGGCGTGTGTCTGCATGCTAGAGCGTGTGTCCGCATGCTAGGACATGTGTCTGCATGCTAGAGCCGTGTCTGCATGCTAGGGCATGTGTCTGCATGCTAGGGCATGTGTCTGCATGCTAGAGCCGTGTCTGCATGCTAGGGCGTGTGTCTGCATGCTAGAGCATGTGTCTGCATGCTAGAGCGTGTGTCTGCATGCTAGGGCATGTGTCTGCATGCTAGAGCGTGTGTCTGCATGCTAGGGCGTGTGTCTGCATGCTAGGGCATGTGTCTGCATGCTAGAGCCGTGTCTGCATGCTAGGGCGTGTGTCTGCATGCTAGAGCGTGTGTCTGCATGCTAGGGCATGTGTCTGCATGCTAGGGCATGTGTCTGCATGCTAGAGCGTGTGTCTGCATGCTAGGGCATGTGTCTGCATGCTAGAGCGTGTGTCTGCATGCTAGGGCGTGTGTTTGCTAGGGCGTGTGTCTGCATGCTAGAGGCGTGTGTCTGCATGCTAGGGCGTGTGTCCGCTGCTAGGGCGTGTGTCCGCATGCTAGGGCGTGTTGTCCGCATGCTAGGGCGTGTCTGCATGCTAGGGCGTGTGTCTGCATGCTAGAGCCGTGTCTGCATGCTAGGGTGTGTGTCTGCATGCTAGGGCGTGTGTCTGCATGCTAGGACATGTGTCTGCATGCTAGAGCCGTGTCTGCATGCTAGGGCGTGTGTCTGCATGCTAGAGCGTGTGTCTGCATGCTAGGGCGTGTGTCTGCATGCTAGGGCGTGTGTCTGCATGCTAGAGCGTGTGTCTGCATGCTAGAGCCGTGTCTGCATGCTAGGGCGTGTGTCCGCATGCTAGGGCGTGTGTCTGCATGCTAGGGCATGTGTCTGCATGCTAGAGCCGTGTCTGCATGCTAGGGCGTGTGTCTGCATGCTAGGGCGTGTGTCCGCATGCTAGGGCGTGTGTCTGCATGCTAGGGCATGTGTCTGCATGCTAGAGCCCGTGTCTGCATGCTAGGGCGTGTGTCTGCATGCTAGGGCGTGTGTCTGCATGCTAGAGCGTGTCGTCTGCATGCTAGGGCATGTGTCTGCTGCTAGAGCCGTGTCTGCATGCTAGGGCGTGTGTCCTCATGCTAGCGTGTGTCTGCATGCTAGAGCGTGTGTCTGCATGCTAGGGCGTGTGTCTGGCATGCTAGGGCGTGTGTCTGCATGCTAGAGCGTGTGTCTGCATGCTAGGCATGTGTCTGCATGCTAGAGCCGTGTCTGCATGCTAGGGCGTGTGTCCCGCATGCTAGGGCGTGTGTCCGCATGCTAGGGCGTGTGTCGCATGCTAGGGCGTGTGTCCGCATGCTAGGGCGTGTGTCTGCATGCTAGGGCGTGTGTCTGCATGCTAGGGCGTGTGTCTGCATGCTAGAGCCGTGTCTGCATGCTAGGGCGTGTGTCTGAAACCAGAAGGAAGTGTGAACATGTATTTTATGTACTGTAGACATTCATAGCATACTAATAAATATATTTTATGGAAGAAAAAAACACTTGTTTTTATTTTTTTTAATGTTTTATCATTAATGTCTATATTATTTTTTTTCTGTGATTTCTTTTATTAAGTTATTTTCCACATAGGTATTGGACGTATCCTGCTGTGTATTGTCTATTAGAGTGGGACCAAAACCAGGGCCGGACTGGGACTAAAAATCAGCCCTGGCATTTACAGCACACAGGCCCACCTGCTGTGGGCTCCATGCACGATATTGTTGGACGCTGAAGTGGCGTTGCTGGTGCAGTCCAACATGAAGCATCAGCACAAGATTATGCATCACGCTTGATCATCTGCCCACCCTGATCATTTCCCTTGTTGTGCAATGCACCTCGAGAACTGGGAAATGCACAAAACCATGTTTTTTTGAAAACAATTATTGTCAAATACAATGTATAATGTGTCCATGCTACTTCCTCCCTGAACCATGTAAGACAGGAATTATTTTGAGACGCCATGGCCATAGTAATTTATTGAACCATAAATATACTACACGTAAGCCACAGCATCAAATCAAAACTAACTTAAGTATTTTATATAACATATAAAATTAACATGTAAAACAAACATTGCACAGAACTGCAATAAAGTGCCTATTTACTGCAATTTAAACAAACCCATGGGGGGAATTCAATTGGCCGAGTTATTTGAAAAAGTACCGCGGCCTGCGCACTATTACCATTATTACGGTAATAGTGCGCATAAATACCGTTATTACAGTGGTTAGCGGCGGCTTTTTGCTCGCTGCTCCCTGAGCTGTGGGCAGAAGCCGGGTTAGTATTACCGTGATAACGGTAATGCCTTTTACACTGCGGTACTTCGGGGGGAATTGAATTCCCCGCATAAGTCAGCAGATTCTCCAACATGACCCCTTCCACCAGGTACAAGAGACTCTGCTCCTGGACTTCCACCACCATTTATTATTGCTGTCACCTTGCTGTAACTTTTATTAGGTATTTAACATAGACTGAATTACCTTCAAGTTTTAAAATAATCCAAGAGACTAATTTGGAAATCACACGGTAAGAATAAGCTTAAGCAATATCTAAAGGATTGTACTGAATTATATAAGGGTATAGTTACTGCTTCTAATTTCTCAGCTTGGGCAAGGAGTGATATAAATGTTGTATCCTTTACATATATCGCCTAAGCTATTTCCAAATAAGTCACTTCGGATCAATTAATACTTGAAGGTAATTCAGGCTATGTTAAATATACCTATAAAAGTTCTATTTTAGATTTACTATTTGTTTATAGGAATAAATAAAATGTAACAAAGAACAAATTCCGTCACTGACCTTACTTCTTTCCAGTGGAAAATGAAGTCGCAGCTGTAATAAAGGACCTTGCTGTACGTCCCCAACTCAAGACAGAAAATTAAAAAATACTGTGCTGACAGAAAAATAAATTGATTAAACTCACTAGTACAGAATAAATTAATGGAATGATTCTCTGCAAAATTAAACATATAGGGCCTGAGTCATTTAGGAGAGCAAAGCATAAAAAGAAGCAACTTTGCACCTTGGCAAAACCATGTTGCATTGGAGGGGGAGGTAACTTTAAAATGTGGGGACAGATTTGTAGTTAGGATAGGATATGTTTATGTACTTTAAATATCAGTGCAAAAATAAACCTATCAAGTATTTGTTTGTTACATGAAAAAACAGCCAGTCTTTTCCTTATGTGCAAAATAATAAACTAATTTGCACCCCTTGCATTGTAACATGGTTTGTTCAGGAGCAAACTTACTTCTTATTTTGCTTTGCTCTCCATATTGACTCAGGCCCATATAATTTAACAAAAATAAAAATCATTCTAAAATAAATAACTTAATCTGGCACGTAGCATACACTAAAAGATCAAATCAGCACAACCAACAATGTGTTAAATAAGTTGCATACCCAACAATAATGAAGCAATTGAAACAAATATGGTACTGAATACTCCTAAATATGAATATTCATATGTGTTCTCTAGCATATAAATTTAGACAGATTGTGCCATTTTCTCTTACCTGTTCTTGCTCTTCTCTCTTGCAGCTTTGTTGTCCTCTCGCTGGCTTGTGAAAGTTGGAGTCCTGTATTGAAAATGCAAAAATTGTATTGTAATGCAAAATGTTAAAAAACCCTGAATGATTAGGCTCCTTAGTTCAAACAAAACACTTGATTATGGACAGATAAAAATACACCATTGTACAGCATATATAAGCAATATCTGAACATTTGTGGTCAAATCAAATATTAACCTCTACCAGCCCCATTTCACTAGTATTTAATATTCTAGTGATCGTTGAGACCAATAAAGTTATCATGCCCCCAAAGCTGCTCTATTTTTTTTAAATACCCCCTAAGACATTTCATTACCCCCGCAGGTATTTTCATTTCCCCCTCCTACAGCCATTGCCCCGCTGCAACCATTTTTACTTATCCCCTCTCCCGCAGGTATTTCCTTACACCCCCCAAAGTAATTTCCTTATACCCCCCCCCCCCCCAAGTCATTGCCTCCCCCTGCAAAACTTTTTACTTACAATTATTTAATACTGGATTCTAACAAATCAGCTATAAAATAAGAGCTTGCTAAACTTGCTGTGATCATATACACTGGATCTGTTACCCTCCCTGAAAATGTAACTGGTGATTTGCAATATTACTCCTCAGCAGATAGCATAATGCATTTCACTGTAACGTTCAAAAAAGTATTTACAAAGAGGTGGAGAATAGGGACAGAGCTACATTACTTCATTGCTTTATTCTACTTAGTGGAACTTGTCTTTTGTGCAGTATTTTCTTTGTAAGGTTTTTATTAATTCTACAGTTTAGCAGTTTAAAATACAATAGTGATTTAGTTAAAGATTAAAGCGAATAAAGAAAAGTATATTACTGAAATAATTTCCTGTAAAAAGTACTATTTAGGGAACTGGTTAAATGGCTGCTATCAAATTGACCCTAGTGTGTGTGTGTTTATAGCCGGATTAAGGGGGGCACGTGCCCCGGGCCCCCCTCTCCCCGAGGGCCCTAGTATGCATGTGATCCCCCCTCCCACTCAGTGATAGGCCAAAACATTTCGGCCTATCACGAGAGCTCTTGTGTCACATGGGACGTGCACCACATGACAGGTGCCGTCCCATGGTGTAAGTCCTGCAGAGAGTGCGCAGGGCGGATGGAACAAGGTAAGTGTTATTAGTGTGTGTTATGTTATGTTTGTTTTATGTTATGCCAATGCAGAGTGTGTGTGATCAGCATATATGTGTGTTTTGTCAGCATTTGAATGCAGTGTGTGTGTGTGTGTGTGTGTGTGTGTGTGTGTGGGCCAGTGAATTAATGCAGTATGTGTGGGGGCCAGTGATTTGATGCATGGTGTGTGGGCCAGTGAATTAATACAGTGTGTGTGTGTGTGTGTGGAGGGGCCAGTGAATTAATGCACTGTGTGCGTGTGTGGGGGCCAGTGAATTAATGCGGTGTGTGTGGGGGGGCCAGTGAATTAATGCAGTGTGTCTGGGGGCCAGTGAATTAATGCAGTGTGTGGGGGGGGCCAGTGAATTAAAGCAGTTGTGTTGTGGGGGTGGGGCAGTGATTTAATGCAGTGCGTGTGGGGGCCAGTGATTTAATGCATGGTGTGTGGGCCAGTGAATTAATGCACTGTGTGTGTGGGGGGGGGCAGTGAATTAATGCACTGTGTGCGTGTGTGGGGGCCAGTGAATTAATGCGGTGTGTGTGTGTGGGGGCAGTGAATTAATGCACTGTGTGCGTGTCTGGGGCCAGTGAATTAATGCACTGTGCTGTGCTGGGGGGGGCCAGTGAATTAATGCAGTATGTGTGGGGGCCAGTGAATTAATGCGGTGTGTGTGGGGGCCATGTGAATTAATGCAGTGTGTGTGGGGGCCCGTGAATTAATGCAGTGTGTGTGGGGGCCAGTGAATTAATGCAGTGTGTGTGGGGGCCAGTGAATTTAATGCAGTGTGTGGGGGGGCAGTGATTTAATGCAGTGCGTGTGGGGGCCAGTGATTTAATGCATGGTGTGTGGGCCAGTGAATTAATGCAGTGCGTGTGGGGGCCAGTGAATTAATGCACTGTGTGCGTGTGTGTGGGCCCAGTGAATTAATGCACTGTGCGTGGTGGGGGGCAGTGAATTAATGCACTGTGTGCGTGTGTGGGGGGCCAGTGAATTAATGCACTGTGTGCGTGTGTGTGGGCCAGTGAATTAATGCAGTGCGTGTGGGGGCCAGTGAATGAATTGCACTGTGTGTGGGGGGGGCAGTGAATTAATGCACTGTGTGCGTGTGTGTGGGCCAGTGAATTAATGCAGTGCGTGTGGGGGCAGTGAATTAATGCACTGTGTGTGGTGGGGGGCAGTGAATAATTGCACTGTGTGCGTGTGTGTGGGCCAGTGAATTAATGTAGTGCGTGTGGGGGCCAGTGAATTAATGCACTGTGTGTGTGGTGGGGGCCAGTGAATTAATGCACTGTGTGTGTGGTGGGGGGCAGTGAATTAATGCACTGTGTGTGTGGTGGGGGGCAGTGAATTAATTGCACTGTGTGTGTGGTGGGGGGCAGTGGAATTAATGCACTGTGTGTGGGGGCGGCAGTGATTAATGCACTGTGTGTGTGGGGGGGCAGTGAATTAATGCACTGTGTGTGTGGGGGGGCAGTGAATTAATGCACTGTGTGTGTGTGGGGGGGCAGTGAATTAATGCATTGTGTGTGTGGGGGGGCCAGTGAATTAATGCACTGTGTGTGGGGGGGGCAGTGAATTAATGCATTGTGTGTGTGTGGGGCCGGCAGTGAATTAATGCATTGTGTGTGTGTGGGGCCGGCAGTGAATTAATGCACTGTGTGTGGGGGCGGCAGTGAATTAATGCACTGTGTGTTTGGGGGGGGGCCAGTGAATTAATGCAGTGTGTGTGGGGGCCAGTGAATTAATGCAGTGTGTGTGGGGGGGCTAGTGAATTAATGCAGTGTGTGGGGGCCAGTGATTTAATGCAGTGCGTGTGGGGGCCAGTGAATTAATGCAGTGTGTGGGGGCCAGTGATTTAATGCAGTGCGTGTGGGGCCCAGTGAATTAATGCACTGTGTGTGGTGGGGGGCAGTGAATTAATGCACTGTGTGTGGGGGGTTAGTGAATTAATGCACTGTGTGTGTGTGTGGTGGGGGCAGTGAATTAATGCACTGTGTGTGCGTGGGGGGCAGTGAATTAATGCAGTGTGTATGGGGGGTTAGTGAATTAATGCACTGTGTGTGTGGGGGGGCAGTAAATGACTGTAGTGTGGGAGGGGAGGGGGGGTTGTCTTAATATAACATAGGTAGGCTATTCATTTAATTGTGGAGTGCACGTGGGGGCTAATTATTGGGTGCTATTTTATTTGTGGGGTGTGGTGGGGCTATTTAATTTAATAGTGGGTCCTATGAATTTGAGATGGAGTAATTGACCTTTAATTTAATGCTGGGGTGGTGAGCTATTAATTGATTTTGGGGCTGTTTGGGGAGAATGAGGTCCTATTTATTAAATGTGATTATGAATTATTTAATGCCTGGGAATTGTTGTGGGAAATGGTAATATTTGTTAAATGTAATGCTATTTAAATTATTGTTGGGGCTGTTTGGAGGGAGGGAACTAGGTTTATATATTAAATGTGTTTGCTATTTAATGTCAGGGTTGGTTGGAGGGAAAGAGATCTATTTAGCAAATGTGAATATTATTATTTTAATGTTGGGGCTGGAGGAAGGCCTAATTATAAAACTATGTGTGAATGAGTGAGTGAGTGCTATTGATTTTAACACTGGGACTGTTTGCAGTTTTCTAAATTTTATGTACCCATTTTTTTTCCCAAATAGGGCCTCCAACATTTACCAGGATCCAGATAACCAGCAAATGAGCTAAAGTAACCGGCAGTGGTAAGAACAGGTAGGAGAGAGCAGGACAGTCTGCCAACTGTCCTGAATCTGGTGGGGCAGTCCTGAATTTGGGTGACTGTCTCACTTAGGACAGTTGGGAGGTATGTCCCGCTTCACCGTGTACTGCTCGTGAAGGCAGAACTATGTGCACCTAACAGTAGTGCAGTAGGCCCCCCAAAGCCTTAATCCAGCTCTGTATGTGTGTGTAAACCCCAATGGGGCAGGGACTAATGTGAGTGAGTTCTCTGTACAGTGCTGCGTAATTAGTGGAGCTATATAAATAGATGATGATGATGAACTGGCTAAATCTGTCTTGGACAAGTTAAGAAATTGATGCTTTTTGCTGAGGATCTGCCCCATTTCTATCAAATAAGAAACTGCAATCGAGCAATTTTATATACATAAAATTGCAGGTTAAAACTGTTACTAGCATGCAAAGGTATATAAGTCATAGTATCCAAATCCACATATACTTTTTGTGCTCTGATAACCCATCTCAATACTCATAACTTAAAAAAAAATAAAAAAAAAAAAATATATAGATATATATATATACATATACAAGTTAACCTGTGCATGATACTCATGCATTCTAGTCAAATCAAGCTACTTAAGTGTTTAAAAAGGTTCTTGTCATGCATTTGGCCATAGCCCAGGCTTCAACCACCAACCACTCCCCACTGTCCACCCCGGCAACCACCAACCACTCCCAACTGTCACTTCTCCTTCAAGAAATATATATATATTTTTTTTAAATCTTTATAAACACTTTTAACAATTAACAAATTAAATTAACAAATTAAAAACATCTTAGTATACCAAATTTCAGCCCTTTCTGAATTTTTTTTTCCACACACACTAAGGCCTCCTCAGGGGAAGAGCGTTACTTCCCGACGCAAGCGCCCTTTTTTAACGTGGTTTTGTCCACATGTCACCACCTCATCCATTTTTCTCCATCACCTCATCCTTCATCTTCATCGCCACATCCTTCATCAAGCTACTTAGGTGTTAAAAAACTCCCCACTGTCACCCCCGGCAACCACCAACCCAGGGCCTGATTAAGGGTTCTGGGCTGCCCTAGGCTAATACGGCCGCAGCGCCCCCCCCTCCTCCGAATATATAGGTGTATAGGAACACTCCTGAATATGAATGTTCAGGTGTATTCTCCAGCATTCAAATTTAGACAGATTGTGCCATTGTCTCTTACCTGTTCTTGCTCTTCTCTCTTGCAACTTTGTTATCCTTTCGCTGGCCTTCTGGAAAGTTTGCGTCCTGTTTTGAAATGCAAAAATGTATTATAATGCAAACCCTGAATGATTAGGCCCTTTAGTTAAAACAAAACACTCCATTATGGCCAGCTTAAGTACCCTATTGGACAGGCCATATATAAGCAATATCTGAATATTTGTTGTCAATCAAATACAACCTCTACCAGCCCCATCTCACTAATATTTAGTATTCTAGTGATTGCTGAGACCACCCATGTGACCACCACACAATCATGAGATTCTGCCCCCCCAAAGCTGCTCTATTTTTTAAATACCCCTGCAGCCATTTTCCTTAACCACAACACCCCCCCCCACAGCCATTTTCCTTAACCCCTGCTGCAGCCATTTTCTTTACCTCCCACCCTGCAACCATCCCCCTTGCAGCTATTTTCCTTACCTCCACTCTGTAGCTACCCCCCCCCCCCCGTCACATCAAAACTCCCCCAGGCACATATATCAGCCCCCCCTCCTCTGCCCTCCTTCATACATATCAACCTCTCTCCCTCCCTATAGATTTTCATGGCAGCCCCCCCTCCCACATCTAATAGATTTGTATGACAGTCCCCCCTCTCCCTCCCTATACATATGCATGACAGTCCCCTCCTCTCCCTCCCTATAGATATGCAGGGTAGTCCCCCCCCTCCCTATAGATATGCAGGGTAGTTCCCCCCCTCCCTATAGATATGCAGGGTAGTTCCCCCCCTTCCTATAGATACGCAGGGCAGTTCCCCCTCCCTATAGATATGCAGGGCAGTTCCCCCCTCCCTATAGATATGCAGGGCAGTTCCCCCCCTCCTTATAGATATGCAGGGCAGTTCCCCCCCTCCTTATAGATATGCAGGGCAGTTCCCCCCCTCCCTATAGATATGCAGGGCAGTTCCCCCCCTCCCTATAGATATGCAGGGCAGTTCCCCCCCTCCCTATAGATATGCAGGGTAGTTCCCCCCCTCCCTATAGATATGCAGGGCAGTTCCCCCCCTCCCTATAGATATGCAGGGCAGTTCCCCCCCCCCCCCTCCCTATAGATATGCAGGGCAGTTCCCCCCCTCCCTATAGATATGCAGGGCAGTTCCCCCCCTCCCTATAGATATGCAGGGCAGTTCCCCCCCTCCCTATAGATATGCAGGGCAGTTCCCCCCCTCCCTATAGATATGCAGGGCAGTTCCCCCCTTCACTTACCTGTAGTTGTGCCAGCGTCGCTCCTCTCCTCAGATCAGCAGATAGGAAGTGAAGACGTCCTGCTTCCTGTCTGCTGCACAGCAACAGGCAGCCTGGCGATTGGCTGTGTGTTGCTAACCACTGACCATCAATGCTTTTGATCGTCGAGCCCTCCACCCCCGCGCTGTGACCCCCCACCCCGAAAAAAAAATGAAGGAAGACAAAAAAAAAAAAAAAAGAATGAAAAAAAATAAATACCTGCAGCGCCGCGCCCCCCGGGACCCAGCGCCCCAGGCTGCAGCCTGGTCAGCCTAGTGGTTGATCAGGCCCTGCACCAACCACTCCCAACTGTCACTTCTCCTTAAAGAAATATATAGGTCAGTGTAAAACTCTGCCCAGCAGGTGGCGCTGCAGCTTGGTTTTTTTTTTTTCACACACACGCCACTAGGCATTTATATGAATATATATATATATATATATATATATATATATATATATATATATAACATTAGGTGGACTGCAGGCGGCCTCATTAAGCTATCAGCCTACGAGGAAAAGTCCTAGTCCTAGTGACCAATCCGCCCCAGTGTATATGATACAGCATAGAAGTAGTAATGTATAAAGTATAGTACAGACAGGATACTATATCTTGTACATTACCCACATATACTGCAGTAATGTACAATAAGGAGACATATAGAATATACCATGATAACACTACAGGAACATACAGTGATACAGAAGGTGATAGGATCCCGCTCACTACAGCTTATATCACCCACATATACTGCAGCACTGTACAATAGTTTTGTGATATTTTTTGGGGAATAGATTTTCAGCAAATGAAATCCAGAATGCTTTCTTGCACCAAAATTCTCCTTCTGTCTGTTGCAACCCCTTTATATGATTTCCCTGAATCCTTGTTGGTTTAAATAGATTCTGTAAAAGTAACACAAAGGGGGTGCTTCATAGTGCATTAAAAACAGTACTTTAATGGGAAGCTCAAAAACCTTCCCTATCACAAAAATTTCTGCAAAAGTTGAGTTGTATTATGCGCCGCCCCTCATGCGTTTTATGAAAGGGCATTCTGATGAAGTCCTTGTGTCCTGTGTGTCACCCTTACAGAATATATATATATTTATTTCATCCAGAAAAGTTCAATATTGTCTCCTAACTATGTGCAGGAAAATGGGATCTTTTGCTTTTAGATGTTAACTGAAAGGAAAAAGAGCAAGAAAACCATTTCTTAAGAACTAGCAGCTGCTGGTCAGGGCTGGAATTTATATACTGCAGCCTTCTCATGTCCTTGCAGAGAAAGGTTGTAAGTCTCCCAGACATCTGCTAAATTTAGGGGTCTCTTATTTTCCGATGCATCATTTCTCTCAGCACGTTTAGTCTTTACCCTCTTCTCTTTAACCCTTCTGATACCGCAACACACTGCAATCACAATAAATATATGTAGATGAAATAGGACACAGCGTGGTGAATGGGGGTGAATATTACACCCACTGTTCTATGCATCCTCCATGGGTCACTATTAAACTGGCAGAACTCTGATTCATTTATATATTTACCAACATGTGTAAAGGAAAGTCAATATTATGGATGAACATTAACTTAATGTCATTAAGTTTGGCTGAAAGTGTAAATAAAATATTCTTTCATAATTCACAGGTCAAGTTAGAAAACACTAGTAAAGTCACTTTAAATATTAACAGCTCAGCTTCTTATCCTTTATTATAAAGATCCTTTCTGTTAAGACTAAAGTTTAGGAAGAAAATCCAACAACAGACAATTTTAAACCCTGTTAGACAAGACAAACAATGTAACTCGTTCTGCTATATGTGTAAAGGAGATGTGTAAGAGTCCCATATAATGGGACATATGTTTTTGTGAATAATCTGTCCACGGAGAGAGGGCATTGTGGCGCTGAGCGAGTGCATTCCCAGAGAGAGTAATTGCTGCCTATGGCTTTTGCCTTCTATAACAAAGCACTGACTCTGATACAGGTTGACAAGGAAGCAGCTTCCAAGCTCTCTAATTCTGGTGGAGATAAAACACCCCATAGCTAAAAAGCATTTTATTGTCGGAAAACCTTGTTAAAAACAATTAATAGGATGCATGCACTGGATGTGTGCAGCTGTGCAGGATTTCAATACAGTCCTTTCAGTAACTTGCATCATGCAATTATTATTCTGCTTGTCTATAACCATTGTTCCTATCTGTATGTACTAATGTCATTTTAAAATTTAGTTGTATGTTCTAACACCCTATAGGCAGAGCTGAGGAGGCCTTGTGGCCCCTTATAAACAAAAGATAATAATAATAGGCCTGATTTATCGAGTCATGCATAAAGGCCTGAGTCATTCAGGAGAGCAAAGCAAAAAAAAAGGAGTAAGTTTTCTCCTGGAGAAACCATGTTACAATGCAAGGGGTGCAAATTACTTTATTATTTTGCACATAAGTTAAATACTGGCTGTTTTTCCATGTAGCTCACAAATACTTAATAACTTTATTTATACACTGAAATTCAAAGTTGATATAGGACATTCTCTATCCCAACAATAAATCTGTCCCCATACTTTAAATTTACCTCCCCCTCCAATACAACATGGTTTTGCCCAGGTGCACAGTTACTTCTTTTTTTTATACTTTGCTCTTCTTAATGACTCAGGCCCACTGAGTGTAACCTGAGTTTGGCTTTGCAGCCACGTTCATATTACGTGCCACGTGTGCTGTTGAATACTGGTGTAGGTCTGCTGTGCTCTACCACACAAGACGCTGCGGAATACGTCCAACATCTATGTGGACTATAAATTTTCAATATAACGAACAGAAGAAAAAAAAAGTATATAAATATATATATGTACATACACATTGTGAGGATACCACCCTTAGCTGGGAATGGCAGTTACCCTCTGTGGGATTCAACTGACTCAGGTGGGCCAGAATATATCCAAAATAAGGCTTTATTACAACAGCGCATCACACAAGACGATCAAAAGATACAGGGTAAATGGTAGCATGTATCCTCCAGCAGCCTCTTGTAGTCAACACTCCAAAATAGTGATCTCAGTCTATTTCAGAGTCTTATCCTACCGCAATATTATCACTATCTTTTTGCGAGACAGTTACGTTGTCGCCCAGCCTGGGTTACTGGTTCACACAGACCCTGTCCTGGTAGAGTTTCCTCCAGCTGCACCACAATGCCTGGCCCAGAGTCCTTTTCGCTGATGTCTTGTACACCAGGATCCTCCAAGCTAGAGTCACTCTCTTGACATTCTGCTTTCCCTATATTCTTGGCTGAATACACAGAGAGTGAGGTCAAATGTCTCAATCTTCCCCCTTTCAGCAGGGCTCTATCAGTGGACAATTTAACTGTTAGACATACTGTCTCTGTTACCTTTATTATACAAAGGAATGGATTGACTCAATTAGCTATTTGGCTGGATACACTAAACAAAGGGTTACAATATAACATCAAGGAATGACACTTGAAACAACAAGACATTTGACACATTGTATCTGCAACATTACACAATCTTAGCCTGTGATACATTTTGATACAATAACATTTATATTGATATATGTTAATACATTTCCCAATGCTATTTCAGTCAGTATATTACTGAGGAGGCACATTGCATATCATCTAGAAGTTCTAACCTAAGTACCTCTCAAATTACCTGTTGACCTAGCTATTTAACTTGATCTGCCAGCTAGTTAACTTAGACATTGTTTTGATTACAAACCAAATTTAAGCTGCACCTCATAACAATGGACATTTGAGACAAATGGTAATTACATTAGCTAACACACGCTTTAAAAATCTGATGTTTTTGAATTGGGCCTATATACTAATTGGATCATTATTTGTTTTAGGGTTAACCTAAAACAAATAACGAGAGGTGCTACAGGTAGGAGGAGCAGAGCACTAGATGTCAATCTGACACACTGGCCCAGAGCTGGATTAAGGCTCTGGGGGGCCCAGGTTACTTTAGACATGGGGAACCCCTATGATGTAACATGGTTATCATTTTAATCAACAAAAAGAAAAAAGAGGAAACCTTTAATAATGGCGCCAGATCTAAATTAGACAAATATAGCACTAATTATCCTACAGGATATAACAAATTATAAAATTAAAATACTATGTTCAAGCTGCTGCAAAAGGAGGGGGACTGCATACCCCACCCCTAAAAAATAGAATCAACAAAACCTCAAAGAGTGCAGCACTTATAACCAAATGTAACAATTTAAAATTTAAAAAAAACGTGCACAATATACACATATATACACAATTTTCATATAGCATGTGCAACACCACGTGAATCTAAAACACAATTTATTTAGCCATATAGCATAAGAAAACATATATTATCACTATAAAATATGTATAAAAAATATAAATAAAAATTCAAATACATGCCACAACACAACATGCATAATGACAAACTCGAGAAGTTGGAGTTTAAGAATACAGCATCTTAGTAATACTCCTAGTGATTATATACAAACATAGCAAAATGTACAGGATACATGTCCAGATCCTCTGTTGTTAATCTGTGGAATCACAGAATAAATGGCTTCGGCTTTAGCACTTATCCACATGTATTAGCTGTAAATTAAACAGAGTTGGATATAGCTGAATGATAGCACAGTCATTATTATCAAGCTGGCTCTGCAGTCTGTGTCCTGTCCGGAAACTAGGAGCAGCTATCCGTTCCCTTCCCCTAACCAGAGGTGGATTAATGCTCAGGGGGCCCAGGGTATTTAAGACAACCGGGTCCCTATTATGTAACATGGTTATCATTTTAGACAAATACACAGGCAATAATGTGTGCACTACTGTTAGAAGCACACAGCTCTGTCTTCACAAGCAGTACGTTGTGAAGCGGGACATGCTTTCCAACTGTGCTTGCAGTCGGACCAAATCCCGACTAAGCAAGACAGTCATCCAAATTCAGGACTGCCCCACCAGATTTAGGACAGTTGGCAGACTGTCCTGCTCTCTCCTACCTGTTCTTGTCACTTTCACCACTTGTGGCTGCTGGTGTCTTTAGATCAGTTGCTGCTTTTCTGGATCCTGGAATGTTGGGGGCCATATTATGAAAAAAAAATGGGTACATGAAACTTAGAAAACTCCAAACAGCCTCTGTATTAAATCAATATAGCACCCACGCTTTATAAGTAGGCCTCTCTCCAGCCCAAACATTACATAGCATACACTTTTAATAAATAGACCTAGTTCCCTCCAACCAGCCCCAACATTAAATTAATAGTATTCCCATTTAAAAAATAAATCTATGCCCTCCCTCCAAACAGCCCCAATAATAAATTAAATAGCACTTACATTTAATAAATATAACCATTTTCCACAACCAACCCAGTCATTAAATAATACATAATCACATTTAATAAATAGACCTCATTTTCCCCAAACAGCCCCACATTCAATTAATGGCTCTCAAACCACCCCAGCATTAAATTAAAGGTGTCATCACCCCATCATAACTTCATAGGCCCCACTATTAAATTAAATTGCCCCACCGTCAACAAACAAATTAGCCCCTTACCTGGACTAAACTAAACCATTAATTTAATAGCCTACCTCCCTCATTAGATTAATATTCTGGTCCTTCACAAACACATACAATATACTGGCGCACACACACACACACACACACAATATACTGGTCCCCTCACACACACTCACTTACAGTCAAGTTCATAAATATTGGGACATTGACACAATTCTCATATTTTGGGCTCTATACACCACCATAATGTATTTGAAATGAAACAAACAAGATGTGCTTTAACTGCAGACTTTCAGCTTTAATTTGAGAGTATTTGTATCCAAATCAGATGAACGGTGTAGGAATTACAACGGTTTCTATATGTGCCTCACACTTTTTAAGGGACCAAAAGTAATGGGACAAACTAGACAATCCTACATCAAACTTTCACTTTTTATACTTTGTTGCAAATCCTTTGCAGTCAATTACAGCCTGAAGTCTATTTATTTATGTCATTCTAGAAACTTTTGGCCAAGACTGTACAGAATCCATACCTATGATGACTCTACTATACAGACCCCAGATATCTGGTGGCATCATAATACAGTCCCCCTCCCATCCATAATCTCTGTTGGTGACAAAATGTAGAGTTCAGATCTTTGGTGGCATTATAATGTGGCCCCTGTGTGGACTGCAAGTCCTAGTGTGTTCTTTAAAATCACCACCTAGGCAGATTGTAAAAACCAGAAAGCAGTTTATTCCTTAGATACTTAGACAATACAGACAGCAGACAGGTACAGCAAACACTGTGATGGAAGCACAGTTCCTAGTCACTAATCCACAGACACATCAACACAGTCAAAAGACACAAGTTATATTCCCTTCATTATGCCCGCAGTGATGGACCTAATGATAGGCAGATTAGAGGCAGTAGCTAGCTTGTTATAGGTGGGAAATTGACAATGTTTAAGCGCTCTGTCTTCACAGAATCCGATACAGTGAAGGTGCTGTCCTCCCCCTAGTGGTTTGGGACCGGTGACTTCCTGTGGAGAAGGTGCTTAGGCAGTGTCGGACTGGGGCATGAAGGGCCCACCGAGGGAATGCAGTGATAGGGGCCCACTACATTGGGGTGTGGCCAACTGTAAGAGTGGGTGTGGTCAGCCCATGGAGGGCAAGTTTCATTATAAGGTGCCATTTAGATGGGGTCTGCAGTATGTGTATTGATTCCATTCCCCCATTTCCCTCAGGGCTTCTCTGCTCCTTTTTGATGAAAAAAAAAATGACAGGCTGGCTGGCTTGGGAGGGCACTCACTTACCTGGTGAAAAGCTCCTCTGGGCGGCCGTGATACCAGGAAGACAGCACACTCCTCCTCCCCTGCTGAAGTGAAAAGCACACTACCGCGCAGGTGCAGACACGGACACTCCTAGACACGGTTCTATACACCTGCGCGGTAGTGTGTTTGTGACAGAAGTGGCTCTGCCGCAGACATCTTAACTCTGGTGTTCCCCATAAGCTCCGCGGAGAGGGCGGAGCTTCAACCTAGCCGGGCCTACCGGTGGATAGCCCGGCTGCCTGGCAGGCCAGTCCGAGGCTGTGCCTAAGAGTCGAATCTAGGGTCCTAGTATACAATGACGGTCGGTGGTAGTCATGTTAGCACTACTGATAATTCCAACACAGTGTATACCTACAAAACAATTCTGATTTCAAGAATGCCTATAAGATGGAAATCCAGACTTACCATAAAAAAGACACTGTACATCACCGACATGCCTCCTATATATTCCGATTGCACTCAATGCCAGCAGTTGCAATTTATGTCACTTATCATGCTGACAGTGAAAGATCCAGACTTAAAGTGGCAATGCCAGGACACGACACCTTCATCATCTAATTATTTTTTTTTTAAATAAAGTATTTTTATTAAGATTTCTTATTACAACATACAAATAACATACCTAACATCCTATCTAACCCCTATCCCTACCTATGTTGCTATAAACATTATACAGTGATATCTTGTGAACTTTTAGGCCCAGGAGACCATCATAGCACTATCAGTCAGTAATACATTTACAAGTTAAATATAGATCCAACAGATTGGGGTCTATGCATCAAGCTAATTTTCTACATGAAAGATGTGGAAACGGCTGTTTCTGCATCTTTGAAGTTTAGTTGCTGTGTATTACATGCCTAACAGAGATTTCACAGAAATCTCCTCCGTTTAGGCAAAAACCGTGCAGCATCGCAGTCCCCATAGATTACTACAATGCGTCAAGCTTTGATAAGCTTTGTATTGCGCAGAGAGGTAACGCCGTCTCAGGATGGAGTTACCTGTCATTTCTTATGGGATTCTCTGGCTTCGCAGAATCCGATACACACAGCACTTTCCTTCTGTCACCGGCAGAGCTAAGTTGCCAGTAAAGAGGGAAAAGTTTGCCTCAGAGAGGTCACTTCACCAGGGCTCCCAGCGTAGCCCCGGCATAGTGCATCTTAGCGGTGCATTACTGCAAAGTACAGTGATGCATATTTATCAGCACTGCATCTTATAATACATAGACCCCATTGTCTCCAATCCTATTTGATATGAGAAATTGCACTCCAGCCAGACCTATTGAAGCCGCGCAGGGCTGAGAGCTAACTACCCAGTAACTCCCCAAACCCACCATCCTGATGAGGGTGGATAACATAACTTGATTCATACCAGTGGTGCCATACCTTATGGTATTATGTATGGCTTTGCCTCCAGACTTCAGTAACTAGAGTGATCCAATGAGGCACACTAGGTGGCTCAGTTGCCTTCCACCCTCCAGCCAGGGAACCAAGGTAAACATATATTTGAAGAGTGGGTTACTCAGATTCTCTTCTAAACAGACAGATCTTAGGGCACAATGAAGGGGTCACAGGAAGTGTGGAGATACAGTCCCATATTTGGACCCAGAAGGGCTGGACAACTGGGCATGACCATAAAATATGCCAAAAGGTGCCCTCAGGGTCACAGCACTTGGGTAACTCCGCAGACGTGCGCCGCTTCATCGTGTGCATCCTGGCCCGTGTTAAGTATACTCTGTGTACCATGTAAAAATGGATCTGCTGTAACCTAAGACAAGAGGTGGTATGTCTAGTACCTCCCACCACCATACAGAAATACAAATAGGATAAAGTCACTGTCGCCATGATAACTGACGTCAATTACAACTGCCGGCATTTAGTGCAATTGGAATATACAGGAGGCATGTCGGTGATGTATATTGTCTTTTTTATTGTAAGTCTGCATTCACTTTTTAAAGGCATTCTTGGAATCGGAATTGTTTTGTAGGTATAAACTGTGTCAGAATTATCAGTAAAATCGTACCCCACCCAATGACCTTGTTAGCTAAACACGAGAAGGCTGATAGTATCTGCATATGCTAGTAGTTTAACCCAGACATATTGTTCTCTCTTATCCCTGATTAAACACTCCACCTGGCGACATTTAAGAATAACTTGTCTAACTTATAGAATAGTTAACATAAAAACACACGACATAACCAATGCATAGGAACAGCAAATGACAATAAACTGTAAGGCAGGCAGATAATGAAAGTTTAGAGTACACAGAAAGGGGCGATGGATCACAAGTATCTCTATAAGTCCAAAACTCGCATAGTGTGGTTTCACAGTCCCCTCCATAATCTCTGATGAAGACAGAAAGGCCCAGATCTCAGTGAAGGGAGGGGGCAATATTATAACACTGACAATTTCTGTTGGTGAAAGAATGGGCCAGATCTCTGGTGGCGTTATAATACGGCCTCTCCCCCCAAAATCTCTGTTGGTGCCAGAAAGCAGAGCCCAGGGGGTAAATGTATCAAAATGATTGTTTTATGTTAGGATTAAAAAGTGGAGGTGTTGCCTATAACAACCAATCAGATTCTAGCTATCATTTTGCAGAATGTACTAAATAAATGAGTTAGAATCTGATTGTTTTTTTCAAACCCGCCAGAAAACTCTTGATACATTTAGCCCCAAATCTCTGGTGATTACCATAATGAATTACCTACCTCTATTGCAGTTCCATGTGGTCTCCCAGTGGTGGAGCTCTGGCAGTCCCAGGCTCCTAGCACCTTGAAGGATAATTCCAGACTTTCACTAATCAGTGTGTGGGGACCTCCATGCTCTCTGATGGCCAGAGCCATCAACCAATCAACATGCTTCAAGCAACAATCAATGATAAAAAAAAATGCAATTAGTCTTGCGATGGGGCAATATAAATAAATAGACGGGCAAATCACTGATACTTCCATTAATAATACATCTATACCCCTTTCATATGCTGGCATTTTAACTCCCTTTATTATTAATAAAGAAGTTAAAAAGCTGCATTGTTCTTCCTTAGTTTAAAGTTGAACTAGAATTCCTTATTCCTGGGGTGCATAGTCATGAAACAGTTAAATCTCCTACGTGCCTCTGGAGGAAGGATAACCATTGAATTAGCCTTTCTGTATTTGCCATACAAATAATATCACTGCTATTATAAAAACCTGTGAAGCAAATCTGGATTAACAGCTCTGATTATCAGTTTGCTAAATGTGATAGAATGAGGAATATGCCATACAGGGCCTGGATGTTATAGCTTGTCAGAATAATCACCAACATGAATTCCAGCATCTGGCTTATTGCTATCAGGCAGCGCTGCCATCCATTAACATTTGCCTCATTTAATTCTTTCTCTCCTCATCTTTAATCATGTTACTCTCTATCTAATCCTCCCCTTTGTTCTCAGATGCTGCTGCTTGTCTACCAACCACTAATAGCTTCCAGTTTATCCCTGACAGACTGTGTACTGAAGATTAAATCAACTGCAACAATTAGCAAACTTCACTTTGGAATTTCTGTTTATAATCAGTAGAGATTTTTTTAACTCTGAAAAATACAAAGTAAAGTTCTATCTTAACTAAATTCTATTCATCATTATCAACTATTTATATAGCACCACTAATTCCGCAGCGCTGTAAAGAAAACTCACATCAGTCGCTGCCCCATTGGAGCTCACAGTCTAAATTCCCTAATATACACACACTCAGACAGAGACTAAGGTCAATTGTTTAAAACTCCTCACCACCACTTACAAGGCTCTCTCTCAGTCTACTGCCCCTTACATCTCTAACCTCCTCTCCATTCACACTCCCGCCCGCTCCCTGCGCTCAGCCAATGATCGCCGCCTCTCCTCCACTCTGATCACCTCTTCCCACTCTAGAATCCCGTGCTGCCCCCCTTCACTGGAACGACCTCCCTCGCTCAAGCGGGCACTTAAAACTCACCTGTTCCTTAACGCCTACCATTCATCCACTTAACCTCTCACCTCTTCTGGTTCTCCCCTGCCCCCTTTCTCTCTCCCCGTTGCTTCACTGGCTCCCTTATGTACCTGATTCTGTTTACCCTCCCTTAGGATGTAAGCTCATATGAGCAGGGCCCTCTCCCCTCCTGTCTCCTGTTCTTCCGCTCCGTCTCTACTGTATCTGCCTGCCTGGAGTTTCTGAAGTACTGGTACTTTGTGTTTATTGTTCTGTACTGTTTTACCCTGTATAGTCTACTGTTTGTACCATGTACGGCGCTGCGGAAACCTTGTGGCGCCTTACAAATAAACGATAATAATAATAATAATTTGAAAGCGGCCAATTAACCTACTAGTATGTTTTTGGGATGTGGGAGGAAACTGGAGCACCTGGAGGAAACCCACGCAAACTTCACAAAGATAAGGCCATGGTTGGGAAATGACCCCAGTGCTGTGAGGCAAAAGTGCTAACCACTAAGCTACTGTGGCGGTGTGCCCCGCTGCCATGCCCTGGAAGAGGCAGAAAAAAGACAACTCACCATTCCTGCATTTCAGCACTGGTAAGTCTGCCTCTTCTTCCGCAGGTCCCGGCAGCAGAGGGCAAGTGAGCCAATCAGGGCTCACCTTCCCCCGCTGGCCAATCGGCGGCTGGATAGGTGAGCCAATCCTGACTCATATCCGGCCGTTTGAATTATTGGCGCCGCAGTGAACCAATCAGTGTTCGCAGCAGCGCCAAGTGATGTCAGCGCACCCAAATGCCTGGCAGGTTAAATAGCCGCCGGGCACAACCATTTTCAGTTAGTTCATCAGCGAAGCAAAAGGAAGAGTATGTCGTGGGATGTCCAGCGAAAAAGAAGAAGAAAACGCCGTTAGAAGTGGCAGGGAGCCCTTGCAAAGGGCTAGGAGCTACCCTGCCACGCGAAGACAGCACGGAAGTCATCGGCGGGGAGTCCTTGGGGCTAGGAGCAGCCATGCCCAGAAGACAGCTGGGAGAGGAGGAGAAGAGGCGCTGCCGGCTGGAGGGTCAGGAGATGAAGACGTAGGGGCAAGTTGAGAATCCTGCACAGACCAGGTGAGTATAAAATAGATTTCAGGTCGGGCACAAGGCCCTTTGGCACTTTGGGCACTAGGCTCGTGGCAACAGTAGTGGGCACAAGGCTCTGACGCAGTTAGGTACAGGTAGTGAATTATCTGGGCACAAGGCCCCATGGATAGCTGGGCTTTTATGCCCATAGTTAGAGGGAGGGCACTAGGCCCAATAGAGAGGGCACAAGGCCCTATAGGTAGAGAAGGTGTGGAGAAGTGCCCCACAGATTATCTGCCCGTAAAGAGGACGAAGAAAGAAGGAAGCTACTCACCGATCCAGCGTTTCTGCGGTAAGTATTCCTCTTTCTGCAGGTCCCGTTGGCAGTGGGCAAGTGAGCCAATCAGGGTGAGCCAATCCTGGCTCGCCTCCAGCCATTTACACTTTTGGCACTGTTGCGAGCCAATCAGGGCTCGCTGCGACGGCCAATGACGCCGGCACACCGTGGCTTTATAAGCTGCTGGGCACCGCCATGTTTAGAGTTCGCGGGCGGAGGAGAACGAAGAGGATGCGCTGAGGGACGTCCAGTGCCGGAAGTGGCAGGGAGCCCTTGTAAGGGCTGTGAGCTACCCTGCCACGCGAAGAAGAAGCCGGCGCTACAAGCATCGGCGGGGAGCCCTTGTCAGGGCTAAGAGCGCTCCCACCGCAAAGTCTGCAGGAGCGCAGAACAGGAGAACAGGTATCGGTGGCTGGAGGTTCGGAAGACCCGAAGACAGTGCGGCGAGCGGAGTTTCCTGCACGGAGCAGGTAAGTATACTTCATCTTTTTCCTGGCACAAGACACGCGGGGCACAGCAGGTGTTAGGTCTGAGCTACAGATAGGGGTGGCCACGGTAGGCTGGTTACTGGGCGCTAGGCCCACAGCTAGTTAGGGGGCTCAGCCCCACCACAGGGCACAAGGCCCTTAGTCAGGGTAGGCTTTAGGCCACTGTGTAGGTAGGGGGCTCAGCCCAACCACAGGGCACAGCCAGTTAGAGCAGGGCACAAGGCCCCATAGGTATAGGAGGGCACAAGGCCCCATAGGCGTAAGAGGGCACAAGGCCCTAGAGGTTTAGGAGGGCACAAGGCCCCATAGGTTCAGGAGGGCACAAGGCCCTAGAGGTTCAGGAGTGCACCAGGCCCTTTTAGTTGAGCAGGGTGCCAGGCCCTTTGAGTTAGGAGGGCACCAGGCCCTTTGAGTTGAACACTGCACCAGGCCCATAGAGTGAGAGCATCCCAAGAGAGTAGGCACAAGGCTCTATAGGTAGAGAAGGTGTGGAGAAGTGCCCCACAGATCATCTGCCATAAAGAGGACGAAGAAAAAAGAAGAAAGCTACTCACCGATCCAGCATCACAGGGCCTTTGAGTTGAGCAGGGCACCAGGCCCTTGGAGTGTAGTAAGGCGCACCAGGCAATAGGCCTGGGACATCATTTTGAGCAGAAGGCTCCTGTTGTTGTGTTGTACACTGGGATTATCAGCTAGACAGCACAAGCGCTTGTCATTCTCAGACCATCCCAGATAGTAGTAACGTGTTATTGAACTAGTGTGGTGATATAGCATTATGTATTGTGTTTGGGTTGTGTTTAGAGGTCTCTTCCAGGTACAAGACGTCAGGCCCCCATTAAAGGTTGGCTCTTGTTTACTGTCCTCTCCCCTGGGTTTAGAGTAGAGAATTAAAATACATCACATACGGTAGGTGTAGGATACACAATAGTTTTCCTTACCTGTAGTTCCCTGGGTCACGCAGAGTTACCGAGGCAGTGATAGGGTACCCCACTGGCAGTGCAATACGGCCCATTTGTGTTCCGAGAGTTCTTCCTTCGGTTCCACTTGTGTGTCTGACTCTGAGATCCGACAGGTTCGCCTGGCAGTTCCAGTACAGCGGTGTTACAACAGGGTTGGGTGTGTCTGGTTTGAGTTCCGACAGTGGCCACTGACGGTTCCAGGTGGAGGCGTCTTGCCAGGTGGCGCGCTGTTCCAGTGGGCCCCGCTCCAGCATCTGCAACTGGTCCTTGGTACTGTGCAAGTGTGCCATATTGATTTGAAAGGCCAATAGGGAATAGGAGAAGGCTAGTGTGAACTTCAAAGGAAGAAAACAGAGGGAGGGTTCCAGGGTTATGGCACAGTGAGTGCCAGAGAATGTACAATATCTACTTCACTAGATTGTTTGGGACTGTGGCTCAGGGAAAGACCCTCCAGAGGAGAGAGCTGCAGGGGATCTTGTGTCAAAGGAGGTAAGACAGATTTGTGTAAAGATAATGAGGTTGTGATTTTTTTTATTTTTAAAAATAAAAACTAAAATATTTTTCTTAGCAACAGCAGGAAAATAGTACAGATCATGTCTTCCATAAAATAGAGATAGAACAGTATTACAAACAAAGAAGGGCAAGTCAAAAGAAAATATAGTCTGTGCACAGTACTATATCGCGAAAAATTACAAAAGACTGTAGCCTTAGAGGCAAACAATATGAACTGCGAGAGCTGGAAGAGGTTATGGTATTTTAAATGAATAGATCATGGATATATTTGTGTTTGTTACAAGCAGATTGCACATTCCATAGTGCACAGGTGGAGGAGGGAGGTTAATGGCGATATATGGATAAGTTTGAAGAGATTGGAAGTACAAAGTAGATGGAAAATTTTGAGATGGAACAGCGAGGAGTGTGAGCAGATAGTAAGGTGGCCAAGGTTGGGTTTGATGTCGCCAGCAGCTTTGAAAAGGACCAAGGCAAGAAAGAGTACATGATTTGTGAATGTGAGGTTTATTTCTGCTTATGTAAACCAATGAGTGTGTGGGTGCAGACTAGCAAGGAGGAAATTAGTGAATGGAAAATAATAAAGGATGGAGAAATAGGATGCTGGAGACAGAAGAGGAGTTTGAAGAGAGAAAAAAGGTAAATGAGTAGGAGCATGATGGAGAGATATGGATGAATGTGGATTCATGAAGGTAGGTAATGAGAGTGGAATAATTGCTTCAAGTTATGAGAATCACAGGCCACCAAGCGCAGGACGCAGAAGAATAGCCTGCTCCTGGAATTCATGAATTTCCCAGACATTCCAGGAGAGTGGACATGTATGCAAACACAAAAGTGTCAAATGGAATACTGTAACTTCACTCAGGATTCCTCATGATTATACACATTTTCAGGGGCATATAAAAACCGCACAACCGCTGGAAATGCTGATTGAATTTCTGGGACATTTCCAAGAACCGGGAAGTATGCTTGCGCATGGATAGGCAGTTGAAGGTTTTGTGGCTTGTAAATGAGCATTTATGATTCTATATTCAATATCACAAAGGAAAATGTCCCAACTTGTGATAACATAAATACCAGTACACGGTAGGAAGGACTTTATATAGGAGCTGATATAATATGCCAGTGTCAAACACTGGGGCTCATGATCAAAGCAACCTAACCGTGAAAGTGTGACAGTGGTCAGAGCTCAAATGTCAATGGGGCTTTACATCATACGGCAGGGCCGTAATAAGGGCAGTGCTTGCAGTGTCATTGCCCTGGGTGTAAGCCCGAGGGGAAGCAACAGAGGTGAAAAGTGCAGCACTGCATTTCAGCTTCTCCCCAACACCCAGTAGCATCGTGACATCATGACTCTGTTAATGCAGAGGAGCTTAACAGAGCTAGGACTCAAAGAAGAAAAAGCAGAAAAGTTCATTAGAATACTCTACATACAGCTGGGGGAGAGGTGGCTAGAGAAAACAGAGGGTGAGTGGTCTACAGAAAATGTGGAGAAAGGGGCTGTAGAGAACAGCGGGAGAAGTGGATGGGGGAGTGTATGGGTAGGGAGTGACAGCCAGGGATCCAGGATGGAGGGGAGGAGGCACTTGGATCCCTCCTCTGCAAATTTAGGAGCTGGTCCGTGGCCTGCTGTCAAAGTACTACATCACAGACAGAATACTAGTGACATGGGACAGATTAGAGGGATAAATTATCTCAGAATGTAGTAGGAATATAGATAGAAAGGAGAGGCAGCATAGATTGAAGGGGCCGAAAGAGAAAAAGATACAAAGCGAATAGGTGAATTTACAGTCGGGACTTGAGACAGAGCGGAAGAGTATAAAATGGCCACTAATATAGTGTAAATATGAACTGGAGTCCAGTGGTTTATTAAAGTTGTTATAAATAATTCTATAAGCTCTTATTAAGAGGGTGACATTCAGGAAATGAACAGTGCTATAATCAAATTTTATGTAAGTTTCAGTTTAAAGGCTTTCATGATCAGATACTTTACAAACTCAATAGCTAAATCAGTGCCACCATTCAAAGTAATAAAAAGATCATCAACATAACAGCCACAGTGCACCAGGGTGGACCCTCAAACCTTCCATATAGAGGTTGGCAAAACTAGGGTCAAACCTTGGGCCCATGGCCATTCCCAATGTCTGAATACAAAATGTGGATTCAAACAAAAATAGTTATGTGTAAGAATAAACAAAATTTAATCCAAAATAAAATCACAGTATCCCCGTCTATTATGAGTGTGATTCTGCTGACTTCAGCCTGTTGCGGCATATGGATATTTAAGGCTTGGACATTCAAGGTTAAAAAAAACAAACTCTAGATTTACATTCATCCCTTCCCCCTTCACGTTGTTTACACTGCATGATATCATCATTATTAAGAAGAGTACTACATATGGGCCAGATTATAGATCGGGTTGACACCCCTATCAGGTCCGGTTCACGGACCTGTTATACAAACATTTGATTAAGGACTATTACTACCCACAGTTCGAGGAACCAATTTACGGCTTTCTCTGTTTGTTGAGTCCGGTTCACGGACCTACAGCACACGGCATTTGCTGTTAGCCTCTTCTATCACGTCACGGTTTATATTGTACGGGACTTTTTATGATTTCCGTGTATATTGCTTGGCTTTGGATTGATCCTTTTGATTTATTTACCAAGCAGAGACGTTATATAGGATTCATTCCAGCACCATATTAAGTACTAGCCACTTTGCTTGTACTACCTACAATGTGGATCCCTATCTCTTATGCTTACAATGCATTATTATAGATGCTTAGCCGACTGGCTTTAGCAACAGAAGTTTTGCATGGTTGATCTGAGACTTTGTTTTCCCAGGACTCTGTCTTTATACCTTGGATCCACAGTTGTCTATTACTGATGGTTTAGTGTCTGTTGATATACTGAAACCTGATATTTAACTCACAATCAATACAGGTACGCCGGCTGGCCTACCTGGTAAATACCACTTTTGGCTTTCGATTATTTATGTTGTTTGGCTCCCTTTATCCTCCCCTTTTTCCTTCCTGCGCGGGGGAAACCGACTATTGTACACCCCTATCAACATCCATTCCTTGCCTGGAACATGTAAGTTCCAGGGATTACGAGTTCACTTTATGTAGTATAGCTTACAGGGGGAGTCGAGCACATTTGTCTCACATGCTCTCCTATCAGGAAGTCCATGCTTTCTTGTATCTTGTCATTTGTTAGATTACAGCTCTTTTTTTTCCTTTTAAAGGTGGTTCCATTATTCCTCTAATATTGATATGAGACTCACAGGTCTATAGTTGTCTTTGTTGTGCAGTAGGACTAAAACAACCATCCTCCAATCACCTGGAATTACAGCTGTCATCTGCGATTCTTTAAAGTTCGGTAAAATTGCTACTCTTAGTTCTTAATACTCTTGGATGTAAACTATTGGGACCCACTGACTTATCTACTTTTCATTTTGAGAGTTCAAGTAACACCTTTTCTGTAGTATATTTATTGCGCCTGATTCATTTTCAGATGCAACCTACACGTAACTTAAAAACGTTCACAGAACTTGAGCGTAGTTCTGACCGTATTCAAATACAAGTGGATCTCAAAATACGTCTCCATTTGAATATGGGTATAAGAATGTTCTTTTTTTATTGTAAATGTTAGGAACCCCCCTAACCAATACAACACAATCCGGAGTCTACTCCGCCTGTCAGGTGTTCACTGGAGCCCCTGGTGGTGGGGACAGACTTGGCTGCAGACTGACAGAGGGTCGTGAAGTGTGTACCGGCTGGGGAGAACCCAGGCAAGCGAAGTGAAGTCCAGGCAAGGATCAAGGGCCGCCAGCAGAGAATCCAATTAACAAGCCAAGGTCTAGGGTCACAAGCTAGGTAGCAGAGTCAAAAGTACAAGCCAAAAGGGTCAGGGTCACAGGAAACAACAGGCAGGGTCCAAATCCAGGCAAAGGGTCATACACAGGCAATTCAGCAGAGTATCCACAGTACAGGGACAAAAGGGCAGAGCAGGTCAGCAAACTGGTAACAGGAAGCTATAACCGGCAGGGAGGCTAAGCCCTCCCTGCCTTAAATAGTACAAGCAGGCAATCAGAGCCTGGCTCTGAAGTTACACAGCCCCCTGCATAAAATTAATTTATTTCATTAATTAGCCCGCAGGCTGGTTGGGGCCAATTTGCGCACGCGCCCGGCTTGCAATTTCTGACCATTAGCAGTTATTTCATGCAAGTTACAGCAGCCAAGTGGACTTACGTCCAAAGATGAATCAGGTCCATTGTGTCTACATTACAGTAGGATTTATTTATCGTCACTTGTGTAGGTGACACCTTTACATTTTTAAGTTACTACCTAGCAAAAGTAATAATTTAGGCTGTCTACAATTTCTTAGTCTCCTTCAGCATAAAGTAAGCAGTCTCCACAATCATTGATAAAGCACACTATGGAGGGCCCTCAGATATTTATTAGCAAAATAACAGATAAAAAAAAAAAACACCAAGGAGCAACAATTGTTATAGTGTTTCACTGAATTTATCATGTGTTTATTGCATTACCACTCAAGAGATGATGTGTGAAATATTACTTCACATAGATTTTGTAGCATTCCAACAAAGACATAATATACAAAAATAATAATTTTCTTGGTTGTCATCACATTCAATGTTTCTGCATTTAACAAAAATCTGGGAATCCAGGGGAATACAAACCAGGTGAAGTTTTCATGTCAGCTGTCCTGCAGTATATATGTTGGACTTTGACTTAATTATTCATGACAGATGCACAACCAGCATATGCTGGTCTTTCTCCCGTGACCTTATCACATCACTGCAGCACAACAGAGCATACGCTGGTCTTTCTCCCGTGACCTCACCATGACACAGCAGCACAACAAAGTATATGCTGGTCTTTCTCCCATGACTGCATCATGAAACTGCTGGACAGTGCGTATGCTGGTCTTCCTTACACTATCTTATCATGAAACTGCAGCAGGACAGTGTGTACATTGGTGTTTCTTCATGACCTCACCATGACACTGCAGCATGACAGAGCATATGCTGATGTTTCTCCAAGACCTCCTTTATCATGACACTGCAGCACAACAGAGCATATGCTGGTCTTTCTCCCGTGACTGCATCACAAAACTGCTGGACAGTGCATATGCTGGTCTTCCTTACACTATCTTATCATGAAACTGCAGCAGGAGTGTGTACGCTGGTATTTCTCCCATGACCTCACCATGACACTGCAGTATGGCAGAGCATATGCTGGTCTTTCTCCATGACCTCCTTTATCATGACACTGCAGCACAACAGAGCACACGCTGGTCTTTTTCCCATGACTGCATCATGAAACTGCTGGACAGTGCATATGGTGGTCTTCCTTACACTATCTCATCATGAAACTGCAGCAGGAGTGTGTACGCTGGTCTTTGTCCCATGACACTGCAGCAAGGCAGAGCATATGCTGGTCTTTCTCCATGACCTCCTTTATCATGACACTGCAGCACAACAGAGCACACGCTGGTCTTTTTCCCATGACTGCATCATGAAACTGCTGGACAGTGCATATGGTGGTCTTCCTTACACTATCTTATCATGAAACTGCAGCAGGAGTGTGTACGCTGGTCTTTGTCCCATGACACTGCAGCAAGGCAGAGCATATGCTGGTCTTTCTTCATGACCTCCTTTATCATGACACAGCAGTACAAGGGATCAGCAATAAAGGCAACAGGTTCGCTTTGACCTTGGCTCATTGTAATGAGAGGGACATGGAGCTGGAAAACAGCCGATTGATTTCTGGGTGGAATGAATGTGGAAATCCGCTGGCATGTTGCCAGGCAGGCAGGAAGCATCAGTCACAGTTGACACTCGAAGTGATGATCCGGGACATGGAGAAACATTCTCTTCAAAACAATTCAAGAACTTGGCTAAACATGCAATTTTATCCATAAATTCTGTGATTTCACCTCAACAATGCACTGGGCTCTGAAGGGTTAAATGCTCTGCTTTTGACATTCTTTTTGGCAACAAATGTGATCAATTATAAACAAAAAAACACAGTGGCATCAAAATACTGAACTAAAGATGGCTCTATCATTTCATTCGAAAACTGCATTATTACCCCAGCACGAGTGCTTATAATAAGGCAGATTTGGGCAGCTCTTTTGAGAGCCACGATATAGAGAAATTATGGAAATATGTTATTTTTGTCAGCAAAACCCTAAATAAGTGGTTTCTACCTTTTCGGTGGATCCAACGAGGAAGTTATCTAACATATAACATCCATAATGATGTGTCCCCCATCGTGCCCGTGCTGGAGGGAATGAGGTAGGGGACATATTGAGGGGACAGGCTGCCTTTAAAAAGTTGTCACTTCAAATCAGTTTCTAGCATTTTAACATACTGGCATTTTTATTTACATGTATTTTATGTACAGTAGACATTAATAACATCCTAATTAATGTATTTTAAAAGAAAAAAAAAACCATTTTTATGTTTTGTCATGAATGACTATATTATTAACAGGTGACATTAATTGCACTTTGTTTTTTCCGTGTGTGTTGTTTTGTGACTTTATATTCCCACATGTATTGGACGTATCCTGCAGTGTATTGTGTTAGAGCAGAGGGCACCTAGACCCTACAACAGACGTATCTTCAATCTGCCCCTTGTTGAATATAGACGTGCATATGCCAGATGTATGTGTTAGAGCAGAGCGCACCTAGACCCTACAACAGACGTATCTTTACATCTGCCCCTTGTTGAATATAGACGTGCATATGCCATATGTATGTGTTTTTAAAAACAAACCCTCTACATATCCATGGCTGGCAGAACGTGCTTATACTTGAAGAACTACAAGCACCAGTCTGTGCTGACACCCAAGGGCCACTTGAACCTGTAATTCCACACAGTATACGAATAGTAGATAAACACACATTGCTGAAAAAATACTTTATTAACAGAAAACACTCAATTCCTTCTGTGCTTTAGCTGCTATCTGGTCTGCCAGATAAATGGTCAATAGACCTAACTGACATAATAATGATTATCACCTTCGTTAATTGCAGTTTGCTCTCTGATATAAATATGCAGATATGAATAATAATATATTCTTGAATTGCATGATACGTCAGGTGTGAATGGCTGACAGTCAGAGGCCAGAAAGGTAAATGAGTGAAATAGAAGCTGGCCCTATCCTGTACCATCCTGTAGGCACATAGACCGTTAATTCCTGTTCAGTTCAACTAGGAATGTTATTTCCTAAAATGTAGTTTAACGTAATTAGGGTTTGATTTAAAAAATAGTCAACTTTGTACGTGTTCTCATTTTATCAAACAGCAGCACAGACTAAAGTGGTACAAATGTCAAGCTGTGGTGGTCCTAATTAGTACAAGACCTTTCTAACCAGAAAATATTACATAGTGACACCATCACCTACTCTGTCTACACATCTACGTCAGAGAACGAACATGTATAAGAGTGGTTAGGTTGTAATAACAGATAATTAACAATTAGCACCCAAACTTTCACCTGGAGTGGATTTTATCATATCACTCGCAGGGCTCTCAGACAAGTGGGTAATATGGTGATGTGACTAAATTCTCTTAGCCAAATAAATCTTTAAACTGAGCAATTAAATATGTAAACTGCGTACTATGTGCAGGCCAAGTGGAACAAGGTAGGAGCGACAGGCGGGTGCTTCGCTTACCAGGGGGCGTCAGTGCTGAAATTCTCTCTCCCGGAGCAGTCGATATATATGCCCACTTAATAACCAAGTGCCTGCTCTAAACAGAACATGAATCAGAATAGGTAGGTAGTGTGTGAGATTTAAAGGTACTAAAGGAATAGCAATAATCATCAGCTACGTGAACCTTGACTCACTGCGCCACGGAATAAATCACAGGCAATGAGGGGGCTACAAGCTTCAGTTCATGTGAGACAAAGATACTTATCAAAACTAGAAACTAAAATCAAACTATGCTACATAGGTAAACAAGTGTTCACATCTCTCAAAATAATAAACCTTATTGAGTTGAGCTACTCAAAAATTTGCTCTGGTGGTCATTGTGAGAGGTTGAGTTCCCATTGTTTTTGCAGCTACTACTGGTGATATTTGCCAGGAACAGAGTAATTTCAGAATTAGTATAAGCATTTTCAGTGTTACTGTTACCCATGAAGAACAACTGTCGAGGACTATTTTATTTTATCCTATTGTCCTCCACATCCATGGAAAAAGAAAAATTGTAGGATATTGAGGCTCTGCCCTGGTGTGACAACTTGCACATAATTTTATACTGGAAATACTTGTAGTAACGTCAGAACATGGCCATTGAGCTTTGGAAACGGGATTCTTCATATCCATAGGCGGACTACTGGAGACAGACCCTCTGGCAGTCAGTTAAAATATCTCTGCACTTCTTAATAAAAACGACTTCAAATTCATTGTCAGTGTGAATTATGAAAATCTATTAGAGCGTAACATAACTGTGCATGCTTAGTTTGATCTATTTTCAGCAGACTGTGCTACTCTGCTAATGAAATATGGCTTTTAACTTATTCAAGACAGACTCTGCGGCAAGACCTTGTCAATACACTCCATTTATCAGCAATGCACTTAAGGTTCATGTCAAGTAAGACATTGTCCTCTTCCATTACTGCACAGACTAACATTCATGTGTAACAGTACAGTGCTACAATGATTAAGCAAATGTTTTTCTCTGCAAACATTCCCTTGGTCGATCTTTACCAATTAAAAATGGACTTTAAATTCATAGCAACATGGAATTGTTTGTTAAAAAGATGGAGGTTTGAGCAGATTGATTCTAAGTGACTGAACAGCACAAAATTGGCAGAACAAGGTGACACCCAAGATGAAGATACCAGACTGCACCTGAAGCCTCCATCACTTGTTAATGATAGAAGTTCCTTATACAGACGGCAGCTGCTAAAATCTGCAGCATTTACCAAAACAAATAACATCTTATGTAATAAAGTAATGTTAAGATAATAATATGACAGCTCAGGCTAGATTTCAGAGCTATTAAGTATATACAGAGTAAAAGGATTTTTGGACGCGCAGTAAAATCTATTTCTCTGAATCCATTTGGGGGAGACCGCTTAGCATGGGGTATAGGAGCTGTACTGGGAGTAAGGCACTTTAAAAACTTATCTGCTCTGCTCCCTCCCCTTTATGACCCCTGTACAATGGTCCTTTAGGTGTTTTTTTTCCTAAAATAACAAAGCCCTAAGGAAAGGACAAGAGTAACAATCAAACAAGAACCTGGTAAATGTATTATAAATAATGATAATTAAGTGAGTTGCAATATCTTCAGCAACTGGAGTTTCCTCCAAGTGATAAGCCTAATGGATGGTAGCGTTGATCCACCTTCCAACAGTTTGTTTCGATGCCAGTCCTGTATTGTACAGGAAAAGGAGAATATCGGTTTTACGCAAGGATCCCCAGTGGTCCACAAAAGTCTGCAATGGCCTAACCACATCCAACAGAAGAAAGGAGTCTGCTCATCCTGTCGTCAAGTCCTGCCCAACACAGAGATAACAATATCCTGGTTGAGATGAAATTTGGACACCACCTTGGGCTAGAAAGAAGCCCTGGTGCTTTGTCAGAGTGAAAGAAAAGAAAAGGCGACCTCCAAGACAGTGCAGCCAATTCAGAAACTCTTCTCGGTGAGCAAAAGGGACACCAGATTCCAGAGGTTCGAAAGGTGACTTTTGTAGCGCCAAAAGGACCAAGTTCAGATCCCATGCAGCCACCATAGGAACAAAGTGTGGTTGCACGTGAAGAACCCTCTAAAGTAAGGTCTGGACCTCAGACAAAACAGACACTCTTTGGAAGATGGACAATGCGGATACCTGAACTTTGAGGGAAGCCAATCTCAGTCCCTGGTCCAGACCACCCTGTAAAAGAAGTGAGTCTAAAAGCAGAGGTGGGAGCACCTGACCTTTCACACCAACCTCTGTAAGTCTTCCAGACTTCGTGATCATTTTTAGAAGAGGCCGATTCCCTGGCCCTGATCTAGGTCTGGATGACCTTCTCAGATTGACCCTTTTACGAAGAATCATGGCATCAACCGAAAGGCTGTTTTAAAGCCTGGTGGAAAAACAGGCCCTGGCTTAGAAGATAGTCTCTGAGAGGAAGTCTCCATGGTGGTCCGCTTTCCAAACGGAGGTAAAAACAGCCGAGATCGCTGGGACATGATGTTGCCTCAGTGCACGATCTTGGCTTCCTCCATCATAGCTTGGGGACTTCTGGTTCACCATTGGTAATTTACATATGCAACAGCTGTGGCATTCTCAGACTGGATTCAGATGGGTCTGTTGCTCAAGAGCAACTGAGCCTGCTTCAGTGTATTGAAAACTGGTTGTAGCTCTAGGATGTTTATGGACAACTTTGCTTCCTCCCAGAAGCAAAGCCTCTGAAGTCAGAAGTTTAGGGTGACCACACCCCATTCCTGCAGGCTGGCATACATGGTCAAGATAGTCCAGTCCCACAGCAAGAAGGGATGCCACTGATTGAGATTCTTCACCTTCAGCCACCACAGGAGGGACCGACGGGTCACTGACAACAGTTTTAAAATTAGGGATTGGACCTCGACCACCTGGCGAGGATCTTGTTTTGGAATGTTTGGAAGTGGAAGCAAACTGCACCGTTCCGAAACAAGACACCATCCTCTCCATCAGTTTCATGCAATGGAGGGAAACTTGCCTGAGAGACATGGCCCTCGCCTGAACAGGCAGAATCTTTTCGTGTGGTAAAACACCCTCTGACACCTGGTGTCAAAGAGGAGACCCAGAAAAATCAAGAGATGAGCAGAGACAAAACTGGACTTTCTGATTTATGAACCATCCATCAATTCCAGCATTTCTGCTGTCAAGCGCAAGTGTGACAGAAGATGGACAGAGTTTGCCTTTATCAAACGGTCATCTAAGTACATTATTAGTCACCCCTTTTGTCAGTAAGAGCGCTGCCATGACCGCCATAACCTTTGTAAATACCCTTGCTGTAACCAGACCAAAGGGTAGTGATCTGATTTAGTAATGGGACATGTCCTACCCAAACCTGAGAAGGCTGTGATGGCCTTCCCATATCAGGATGTGGAGATATGCATCCTTCATATCCAAGAAAGGGAGAAATTGGTTTTGTTCCATGGCATTGACAACGGAAGAGAAAGACTCCACCCAGAATTTGGCCACCCTCAAGTGTAAGTTTAGGGACTACAGGTTCAGGTTGGGCAAGTCATGTAGACTGTTTGTCAGACACCTTGGATCCAGGACATCTGCCAGCCCAACCCTGCATACCCCTTTGAAGAGTCCCATGTAGGGCAAAAGAACGGCCATTCGTGGAAATTCCCTGTGTTCTACCAACGTAATGAAAGGAGTGGAATCTCCAGCCCCTGGTGTTTGGGGCATTAATGGTAAGAAAGGAGCTCTTCTCTTCTATGGCTTGCAAAATAAAAGTCCTGGTACTGAAGGCTTTGTCCCGAAATAATCAGTGGCAAGCTGGTGGTTCAGGCACTGCAGCTGCAAAGAACCGGAGTGTTCTTGACCAAACAACTTGAGACTAAAAATTGCAGCGCTCGGGATGAGACACCACAGACCACAATGAATCCGTGAATAAAATATATATTATAGTTATTATATATTATATTAAAGTAAATTATCTTTATTACATAAATAAAGCAAGAATTCATATAGACAATTTAGAACAATAATTATAACAGTACGTAACTGTGATCAGTGTACTAATCTAAAAACATTGGCTAGTTCCAAATACATATATAAATTCACATTAGACGATATATTTTCATCAACTTAATCTGATCCTGGGGATAAATATCCAAATTTCATAACGGTTTTCTCTATATTTGTATATCGCTCTCATACGGTTGCAGATAAATCCACAGCATCATATAGCTATTGATTGAACCATCACAATTCAATGTGCTCCTTGTCACATACCTCATTCAAAATAATAATCAAACTCCGGTAATTTCCAATGTTGTAATCGTGTATATATATAAAAAGTAAACAGAAGCGAGCTGTCAGCATGTATAAAAAGCCCATGTCAGCGTATATGCGAGAAACGTCAATTTCTTTATATCAGTCACAGATTAGCCATGAACAGAAGATTCCAACTTTAGCAAATGCATTTCAGATGCACAAGTACCGCGCCTTGTTAATCACCACCCTCCTGGCTTTTGGAATATTTCAGAAATTTCCACACACTTCGCGAAATCACCACTTCTAGTGCCTGTCAGCCTGCGTCCTCCTGCTGTGGGCTGTTTTTGCTCCAAACTCTTTCAGCTGGCAATATTAGATTGACATGCATGTCGCTGAATGAAAACCCCCAGGGGCCAATTGGATAAGGAATAAATAATTATTTTTTTTTATCTTGTCCAGCCTTGGGCCAAAAAGGAAAGACCCCTCAAAGGGTAAAGCTTCTAAAGTCTTCTTAAGACTCTACATCTGCCTCCCAGAGAGTACGTCAGGCCGTTACTGCTTAGGCAGAGGGTCTGGACATATGCAATAGTATCACACAAGTATTCGGACTCTTCCTATATATGTTCCACCAAACATATATTTTGGGATGCCTTGATCAGTGTGGCAGAACATTTTTCCACCACTTTGATCATCCACACGGCTGGTACAATGGGCCTGAGCGAGGAACCTGGTGCAACACAAATTGATTTTAAAATCCCCTCACATTTCCTGTCCGTGCTGTATTTTAAGGAAGCTGCAATCGGAATAGGAATGGTAGTGTATTTAGCCAGATGGGAGATTCCACCTATATTGGATGCCCTCATTGCACATTTTGCTATGTCTGCTTCAGAGAAGGGGTAGGTGAACCTGAAGAGTCTTGGAATCTGGAAACGTTTTTTTTTTTTCGTTTGAATAGGGAAACCTCCGAACCACTGGTTCTGCATCCTGAATATCCAGGGTCTGCTGGACTCCACAGGAGTAATTTTTCTCCAATGCAGTCAGGTTCTCACAATCTGTGTTCTCTTGGATCTCACCTTCTTCCTGAGAGGAGTGCTCTGGTTTGGAATCTCCTAACAAACGGACCTGCGACTGAGCCCGACACTTACGCAGCTTGTTGGATGACGGAGTCTACAACAGCTTCTCCAGGGAGGAAGACACCGTGACCACCCCTTGAACAGACCTTTTTACACATCCAGGGAGGTTTCTGCTGCTGCAGTAGGGGGTCTGGGGCTTATCGAGACACCTCTTCCTGAGAAGGGGTATCGACAGACAGCGTCATTAGGGGAAAAGTAGGAGTACATTTTAAGCTACCACCACAGAACGTGCTGTGTGTTTTTTAAGATGCGCAATGGACTGAGCTAGCGCCCTGGCACAGGTTGGCCCTGCCAGTTTGGGTGCAACAACTCTCAGATGTACGCAGACCTTGAACCTCAGACTCGCTACGCATTGGGTCTCACCAGCTATTGGGTAACTTCGACTAACATTTTAAAAAGAGGAATTACAGTACAGATCTTCACCTGGCAGTCATTGATCTGGCAGTAGTTCCTTTTTCTGACATAATAGCAGAAGCACAGTAAAAACAGGAAAGGAGAAACCGTAGAATACAATCTATAATACAGAGATTGATCTAACAGTTTATTACATATATAGAGAGAGAACCGAGACACAATAGTGGTAAAAGGGGTCAGCACTCAACATGTAAAACAGAGCACAATGACACAGGTGTGTAAGCAGCCAGTACTGAAGATATAAAATAATAAAGTACATTAACAAAACAGCATAAAAGCAGTCACATTGTCATACAATAAACACTCAGTGAAAATCTTTTCCCACATGCAGAGGAGCCACCAGACACCGCAGAGGCAAGTAAAAGAATGGTGGGCTTCTCTGTACAGAAACCCACCAAGGAGAATGTGCAACCTTCTGGAGAAGAAAGCACCAGCTCCCCTATTTCCAGCCCCAACAAGGAAGGCTTATTATCCTGGTAATAGTCCCTGGTGGGGGCTATTACTACTACAGCCTAAGTCCCCCTCCCCACCACCCTGGATGCCAATGATGTCTGCTTGTCCTGACTTGCTTGCAGTGTCCGGTATCCATGCGGTAAGCCAGGAGACCACAGCCAGGGGTGTTCTGCATGGAAGTCTGCAGGTTGCATATATACACATGTTTATGGGCATTACACATTTTAGCAGAAATTATCATTTAAGTCTGTGCAGAACACATTTGTAAATAGTTTATCTTCAATAAATAAGAAACCCAATCCAAACAGTAACATATACACAGCGCCAAATTATCCACTAGCCTGTTGTAGTCGGTCACCAAGAGCTCTGTACGTGGCTTCATTTGATAAACTCTGTGGGGTAAAGCAGGAACTGAAGTTACAGAGAAGGTGGAAGATGCGATTTCTCACAGCCACCTCTGTCCGTGCATCACACACCGAGGGCTCAGCACTCAAAATCATTTCTGGCATAGCCAAACCATCAGCATTTCTGATATAAACAGTACAGGAATACTATGCAGGCCTCACTCCTGCCCATAACCTACTTTATGTAACATGTAATCTACATTTACATCAGACTGTGTCATTAAGGTAGATAGATACAGAAATTTACAAAAGGCCTGTATGGAACTTTGGACTTTAATAAAATGATGCCCCAGTATATCTATAACCAAGAACCTTTAACTGGAAACAAGTTGTCGGACCAGGAAAGATGGTTCAGAAACTAATGAGATGACAAGTGGATATTAATAAACCTGTAAGAAAGGTAAAAGAATTAGGCCTTGGTTACACAGAGGACATGAATAGTCAAGGAGGAAGTAAGCAGAAGACATTATACTGGACTGTAGGAAGATACATGGAACAGATAGAACTTCCAGGAGGATATGGCCAATGCGGAGACAGAGGCGGTTAATGTCTACATTGTATCAAACTGCCACTCCCTTACAGCTGCAACTGAGAACAATGTTGTATTAAAAGGAGCAAATCTATTCTACATTACAGCACAGTAGGTATAGGATAACCGGCACACGCCGCAGAGCAGGTTACAGATTAAGTCTTTAGGTCACCTGACAACTACCAGAGACTCCAATTTGACATACTTACACACATTTGTTTAAGCACCCTATGGTAACTCCTCCATCCATACTGCACATCTACACTTAGAAGCCATCTAACTTCATATATGGGTGGGCAATGTGGACATATAGACCAGGGAGGTCAGTGCCCAAACTAGCCTGGCAGCTAGGTGAGCGATGTTCAGATTTTCCAAGCCAGGAGAAACTTCCTCCCCACCGTTGCCAGAGTGGGTCATCTATTCCTTGAGATTATCCACCACAGAATGACCCAGAACTATCCACAACAGTGCTTACAGAATGTCCTGCTAAAGGGTTTCCAGGTCATCTGTTTCCCTGGCTGGACATCAGCGCCCAAATCTTTAAGGAGGGCACAGCATTGCTGCCTTGCAGACTTGAGACCCTGGGTTTAAAATGGCTTTTTGTATAGAGGTTTGTGTTTTGTTTCATAGTTGTATAGATTGTAAGCTTGGGAGCAGGGTTTTCTTACCACTCTGTCTGTATGTATTACCCAGTATTGTCTTATTAATGTTTGTTCCCAATTGTAAAGCGCTACGGAATTTGCTGGTGCTATATACATAAATGCTGATGACGATGATGACAGATTAACTACCTCCTAACTAAAATCACCCAATGTCTGTGGTATGGAAATAGATTGTAAGATTGACAGATACAATTCAACCATCCTTGGATTGTTCTAATGGCTTTTCCTGATTTGAGGCGCAGTTTGGGGAAAGGCAGAAGTCTCCATTAGCTTCTATAAATGTATCACAAATACACTATTTAACAAATCACTCTACAAAAAGCAATTTAACACTATTAAATAGAAGACAATGAACATGTGCTCATCAGGGATCACCCAGGTGAAAGGGAGTCAAGCTCACTTGCAACCAAACTTTGCACAACATCAATGTGATGCTGCCTCTTTAATGCGTGTTCAGTGATCCGTACTCAGGGTAGCAGAATTCAGACCTCGCACAGACAGAAATTTTTTTGATAAATCACTCAGTGGACAACAATTGGTAGCTCTAAAATCTGAGAAATGTGTTGGTGTAGTAAATGTATAAAATAAATAGAAATGTAAACTAAAATCAGGGTTTATGAGACTTGAATATTACAGAATATACAACCCGAACAACCTCCCTCCACAGGATGTTCCATAGTGACACATTGACCAATACAGGAAATACACTCGTGGATCGACGGGCCACCATATATCGAGGGCCATCCAGAACAAACACAACTTTACACGTGCAACCCCAAAAATAATCACTTTACTTGCTTGAATGTTACTTAACTGTCAAAATATAAACAGATGGGCTGAGACAATACTTTGGCAGTCACTTTGGTTAATAAATATACATGTGAAGTACAGAAATGTGAGTGTTACTATACAGAACTTTCACTTCACAGGTAAATCTTGAAACAACTTGGGACAGGAGATCTTGTTTACAATCCAAGAGTGATGTGGGAAATCCAGTAATAAATTCATCTTTAAGCTCCGAGTGCTGGAACACCAGAAGTTCTGCTAACACTCAGCAGTTGTTGGGAGTGTATGGATGTACAGGGTCTTCGCGTTAAGGCTCGGTACAGATATGTCCAGGGTCAGCTCTGTGTGGAGCAGATTGGCATCATCAATAACAATCACATGTAAAGTAGCTTTAATTTAATGAAATCTACCCAAGTCACGTAAACCTGCCACCTGAGATCTTCTAAATTAATGTAATTTGGCTCTATAAACACGGTTGTAATTGTAATGCTTAATGTCCTTTGTTAGCAATTTGGTCACAACTGTAAATGTTGTATATAGGACAAAGATGACAATGTATTTATCCATGGCAAAATACTAAATAAAGAAATAAAACAAACTAGGTCAGAACAATGAAAAGACAGCAGCTTTAGAGGTTAAATTAAATGAATGCAGATCTAATGATGAAACAGATATGGAGTCGTACATTTAAAGCTGTTAAGAATGCAGATTTTTGCGGTTGTCCATTGGTGAGCCAATGTGTATACTACCAGCCAAGCCCAGGGCGGAGCTACAATGTGTATACTACCAGCCAAGCCCAGGGCGGAGCTACAATGTGTATACTACCAGCCAAGCCCAGGGCGGAGCTACAATGTGTATACTACCAGCCAAGCCCAGGGCGGAGCTACAATGTGTATACTACCAGCCAAGCCCAGGGCGGAGCTACAATGTGTATACTACCAGCCAAGCCCAGGGCGGAGCTACAATGTGTATACTACCAGCCAAGCCCAGGGCGGAGCTACAATGTGTATACTACCAGCCAAGCCCAGGGCGGAGCTACAATGTGTATACTACCAGCCAAGCCCAGGGCGGAGCTACAATGTGTATACTACCAGCCAAGCCCAGGGCGGAGCTACAATGTGTATACTACCAGCCAAGCCCAGGGCGGAGCTACAATGTGTACACTACCAGCCAAGCCCAGGGCGGAGCTACAATGTGTACACTACCAGCCAAGCCCAGGGCGGAGCTACAATGTGTATACTACCAGCCAAGCCCAGGGCGGAGCTACAATGTGTATACTACCAGCCAAGCCCAGGGCGGAGCTACAATGTGTATACTACCAGCCAAGCCCAGGGCGGAGCTACAATGTGTATACTACCAGCCAAGCCCAGAGCGGAGCTACAATGTGTATACTACCAGCCAAGCCCAGAGCGGAGCTACAATTTGTACACTATCAGCCTAGTTCAGGGCAGAGCTACAATGTGTATACTACCAGCCAAGCCCAGGGCGGAGCTACAATGTGTACACTACCAGCCAAGCCCAGGGCGGAGCTACAATGTGTACACTACCAGCCAAGCCCAGAGCGGAGCTACAATTTGTACACTACCAGCCAAGCCCAGGGCGGAGCTACAATGTGTATACTACCAGCCAAGCCCAGAGCGGAGCTACAATTTGTACACTATCAGCCTAGTTCAGGGCAGAGCTACAATGTGTATACTACCAGCCAAGCCCAGGGCGGAGCTACAATGTGTACACTACCAGCCAAGCCCAGGGCGGAGCTACAATGTGTATACTACCAGCCAAGCCCAGGGCGGAGCTACAATGTGTACACTACCAGCCAAGCCCAGGGCGGAGCTACAATGTGTACACTACCAGCCAAGCCCAGGGCGGAGCTACAATGTGTATACTACCAGCCAAGCCCAGGGTGGAGCTACAATGTGTATACTACCAGCCTAGTTCAGGGCGGAGCTACAATGTGTATACTACCAGCCTAGTTCAGGGCGGAGCTACAATGTGTATACTACCAGCCTAGTTCAGGGCGGAGCTACAATGTGTACACTACCAGCCTAGTTCAGGGCAGAGCTACAATGTGTACACTACCAGCCAAGCCCAGGGCGGAGCTACAATGTGTACACTACCAGCCAAGCCCAGGGCGGAGCTACAATGTGTACACTACCAGCCAAGCCCAGAGCGGAGCTACAATGTGTACACTACCAGCCTAGTTCAGGGCGGAGCTACAATGTGTACACTACCAGCCAAGCCCAGAGCGGAGCTACAATTTGTACACTATCAGCCTAGTTCAGGGCAGAGCTACAATGTGTACACTACCAGCCAAGCCCAGGGCGGAGCTACAATGTGTATACTACCAGCCAAGCCCAGAGCGGAGCTACAATGTGTACACTACCAGCCTAGTCCTAACACAATCTTTTCAAAAAATTCTTAAAAACTTGAAAAGCAAATGACTAAGCAGTAACTGAAATGAAATAGAAAAGCAATAAGCTTCTTTCAAGAGAACCAATAATTTTTTTTCATATTAAATGCACTGGCTCAAATGTTGCATCCTCTCAATGCACCAAGGCATTAATGATAGAACAGTCACTCGGGAGAGTTAGGCTAGGCACACACTGGCCCAATGATTGCACAAAAAAACCTCCAAATCAGCGACATCCGACTGATTGGTCAGATATCGTGTGAGTGAGTATAGGGACATGATGATCTAAAGTCGTCCCAAAGTGGCGATCATTGTTTCATTTGGTTGGTCGTGCTGCATAATATTTTTCGACCAATCACCTTACGATCATGTAGTGTGTATGCACTCATGCTCACGACCTCCACAGAGGTTACAGAGTCGGTCTCTTTTCAGCCGATGCTAGAAATGAATGTCCTGGTGAATAAATGTAGAGAGTTCTGTAGAAGGAATAATTCATTTGTTCGTTCTGAGACAATGTTTCATTTCAAAGTCACAGAAGCTAACGAAATTCATTAAGACATGTGGATAGCTATGACAAGGCGGGTTTAATCAGTGTGACAATAATGAATGACTATTGAGCTGTCTTTCTCTGAAGACTATAGGACCAGATGAAGGTAAATCGTGTCAGTGTGTACACATGAATCGTCAGACTGATCGGCCTTTCAGTCGTAGGTTCAATCCTTTGAGATAACACGTTGGTCGGAAAATTCTTCAGTGTGTACCTAGCCTTAGAGAATTTAACCCGTCACTGAACTATAGTGACTGCAGTACATCTCATGGCTATACAAGGCTGATATGCAGATGCTGCAGTATTTATGCCTCTTCCCAGTGGGAGCTGTCCTACATTACAGGCTAAGGATTCCTCCTTGCTTAGCTAATCACCGAGCCCACGGCTGTCCCCTTTACAGCAGTTGCATTTCAAAATCCACCTTTGTTCTCATAATTGGGAAGCTGCCAACAGTTTAAAATTTCAATTTCCCCCCTAGAAATAGAATGACCTATGTAAGCAAAAAAGCCCTTCTTGTGGAAACAACTTCTTGTCATTTACATTTAAAACTGTCAAAATTCTACAGTTTCCATTATTGACAGAACATTTATTTTAGACTATTGGAATAACAAAATTTGCCACCAAGACAGGTGTATAATTGCTGTGGATGTATAGCAGAGCGTAGAAAGGAGAATATGTTAGAAATCAGAACACCTTAAGGTAAAAAAGACTTGAAGAACTTTAAATAAAGTGTCGTTTTGTGTAGGTAGACATTTGGGAAATGATTAATAAAAAATTTATTATTCGACAATGCAGCCACTCTCAAGGGTATAGAACATTTGAAGGAAATCACAACCAATACAATGATGGCCTCTCACCTTCACTCATCGCTGCATCCAGATACAACCGCAAGCGCCGGCTCCTAAGCCCAAACACTTTGGCCACCTCATGATAAAGGCTTTGATAGTTCAGGTCATTTTGACCAACTGGATTTTCCAACAGAAGTGCTCCTGAGGACAGTAAAACAAGGCAATGTCTATCCCTGCACATTCCCAGACACACCTCCTGTACATAGTCCTCACCTACCTTGTACCTCTGTATTTAGCAGCCTCAGATTGATGTATTGACAGAGAAGCGGACTTCTCTTACTGGAAACAACCGGGGGGCCTCCAGATGTCACATACAGGGTCTTTCCACTTAAACTTAAAAGGTTGGCGTCACTGTGCAGTTCTATTGAAAGGTTAAGAACCACAGTTGTTTTCTCCCATTAAAGCAGAACAACATTACAGATAATCTAGAAAGTAGAGATTTATTGAAACAAATAGGGAGTATAGAACTATATGAAATGTTCATTTACCTGTAGTCCCATCGTAAACAGAGAGCTGGGCCGTCTTCAGCTGAAATATACTGCACACCGCAGTTTTTAATTCAAAAAGACTACTAATGGCGGCCCCCTTGGGGTTCTCTAGCAGTAGGAACCCACCTATAAAGACATGACAGTAATTTATTACCAGAAAAAATGACTTTAGCTACAATCAATAAAACGTATGTATAATATGCTCATTTGTATTAAACAGGAATCCTACGCCCATCAGCTGAAGGAAAGTTCCAGGGCTGTCCCCTGTTTTCGGTCAGAGGGTTACTCAACCACCCCTCATGCCCAGCTTAGAGCATTGGGGATGGTGGAGGCTTTTTACCCTTGTGTATAATATTCCTAACACTAAGTCAGAATAAATAGCAAAAAGAAGATTTCTGTACTTACCATAAAATCTATTTCTCTAAACACAGGGGACACTGCGGACCATGGGGACGCTGCAAAGCTGCCCCTATGGGTGGGAATGCTCAGACCGAGCGGAGCGTAAAACTTTACAGCCAAAACTTGCGTCTTTAGAAGCGAAGACATGAAACCAGTAGAATTTTGAGTGTTTCTGACAGGGGGGAGCAGACTAGACAAGTTTGTAGGACCTTTACTCCACTGCACCCTCTATACCCCATGGTCCGCAGTGTCCCCCAACAATGATGCACTATTTCTACCATGCATCACCCAGCATAAAGTCACACTCAGAGATGTGGACATGCTGGGAGCTGTAGTTCAGCTTGAAGTGTGACAGACAGAAAGACTTAAGAGCAAGTGGTTGTGGCCTTACTTTGTTCTGCACCATTAACCGCTATATGCAGCTTGACGTAAGCGCAGGAAGGACCATCCGCAGCTGGTGATGAGCCTCTGACCAGCGTAATTTCCAGATCCGACCCTTTCAGCTGAAAGGTTTAATATGTGTTATTTTATGTCCACACACAGCAAATATCACTTTATTTAGACACAGTACAGAAGACCAGTCTCACACCAAAGCCAGGGAACTGTATTTGCTTAATGCCCTGTGAGATTTTAGGAGGGAAGCTTCCGATATCAGACATCCTAAAACAAAGGGGCGGATTCAATTCAGGGCGAGTCACTTATGTGATATGCGGCTGCGCACACAACCAGTTATTATGGTAGATTATGGTAGAGGAGGTCACACAATCTGCACGTAGTGTCCTAGTAGTATATAGTAAAGGGTTTCCTGAACCTCTCTGCACTTACCTGCGTCTTCTCCTTTATAATAACGTTGGATGATGGAGGCACTGGGTACGGAATTAGAGGAGACTTGACAGTGGCCAGAATGAAATCTGTGTGAGCCTCAATGACGGACTGCAAGTAATCCCTTTGCGGCATTGCTTGATAGTAGATGCTGATTTCATCAGTGGGAACCAAGTTTCCCTGTGGGACGAGAGAAGGTTACATGCAATAACACTACAGTCATTGTAGATCACCTTTTATACCTCTCATTAAAGAAAGGGCATCAATACTGTCTCCCTCTATGGTGCACAACGCTCCTGGCACAAGACAAAGGCCAAACATAAACAGCCTAAGGGGGGAATTCAATGCCCCCCGACACAACGGAGCGTTAAGCTTATTACGGTTAATACGGTTATTTTAAAACCGATTTCTGCAAAAGCCGGCGCTGAAATTACCATAGTAACAATGGTAATAGTGCGCAGAACATGTTACTTTTAACAGTAACGCAGCCAACTGAATATGCCCCTAAGTGTGAAAACTATTTAATAGTGGTGATCCAGAAATTCATATTGATTTTTTGTAAACTGCTATTATTGCTTTTATACAATTAGAATTATTATTTAGAGCAAAATAGTTTGTTTTCTCTGATGTATACCAAATGCACAAAACACCTCAAGTGTCATCAGATACCGATCAAATTAAGATCTCTAAAATAGTCTTCTAACTTAAAGACTAAGCTACAATCAGGAGACAGAATCCAGACAATAGCTGTACTACATAGTACAGTGACACAGCAGAAAGCCGGCCTGTCCCCAGGAGGATAAACGCCAGTAACGTGCAGAATTTTATCACTGCTAGAAATGGACGTAACTTATATTCCGTTTAGAATTTGTGAAAAAGCCATTAGAAGACGCAGAGCAATTATCTGATAGTGTAACTACAATGGATGCAATTATTGGGGACTGAAATTAAATTTGTTATAAGAAAATCCTGTGTCCAGTTCTCATCAGGCCAGACTGAGAGAAGGAAATATGGAGCCAGCGGGAGACTTAATAGGTGGCATTTGCCTGGGAATTGAGAAAGTTCAAGCATTACAAAGCCTGTTAATGACACACACGGATGTATAATCAGCTCTGCACAACGACAACAAGGCTGTCACTAACCTTTTTCCTTAATTTCTGGATTCGGTTAATGACTTCTCTAGCGACACCTTCATCCACCATGGACTGGTCTGGAGTGACATCTAGCAGAACTAGGACCTGTGGAAGGGAAATGATCACAACTGAGAAACTTGCAACGTGCTTTAGCCTATCCTGACTTCACACTGTAATGCCTTAGAAACTTGACCTATTTCTGCCCCATACTTCACAAACAGCTAGAGCAATTCATAAATCTGAGAACACTAATGTGGTGTTTATGAAGGACAAAAAGCTCAAAAGTATGTCAGTTATGCTGCAACAGTACATAAATCTATCAATCTGCAGCTTGTACAGAGCACCTGTTACCTGGAAGACATCAAAAGCCAAATCACTTATACACAAGTGTTTTACTGCTCGAGATGTAAAATAGAGAAACATTACCCTAAGCAGTATTTTATTTTTTGTTTCAATGCCTGCTTTCTCTGAAAAGTATCTGAAGTACCTGAGCATCGGAGTGTGCCTCAAACTGAGAATCGCTGCCAGTGCTCTGATCGAATGTATAAAGTAGTCGCACATCCTCTTCGTGTAGCTCATGCCCCTCCACTAATATGGAGCCTGTGGGAAGACACACAGCAATGTATATAGAAGGAGGATGATATTTACCCCTGGATCCCTTTATCGGAAGCTTGGAGGAGGACACAACTTGGTGATTAGGCTCCACCTTTGAGGAAGCAGAACACTGGAGGAAAGGCAGCCCCCACCTGTCCCTATAAACGCCATCATTCTATTGGTTGGGAAGATTACTAATAGCCAAACAAGGAAATGGACAAAAGGAACCGGCAACAAAACAGTTCAGAGTTGGCTGATGCCCTTACAAGCATCAGATAAAGGGATTTGATTGTAAGTACCAAAAAAGATTCCAAATATTTTTGATTATTATTAACTATTTCCCTTCACATAAGGAGCTTTTATTTATTTTTACCTAAAATCAACAAGAAAAAAAATTGTATTGTGTTCACTTACCAGTTTTCTGAAATTCTTCCAGCTGGTCACTTTTAAGTTCCTTAATGGCAGCCATGACAGATTTAAATGCCCCTTTGAGCCGTTTTCCAAGTACCATGTGATCTGGCTCTGCCCTCAGGCGAATTCCATACTTTTGTTTGTCAGTAGAAACAGTTACTTGTCGCACATTCAGCTCCTATATCAGGAATAACGGAATCTCAAATATGATTTTGCCAGGCATTACATTACACGAAAATGGATCCCACCTTTTGAGAAGGCGGGGAGTGGCAGAAGAGGTATCCAGTGGAGCCTAAGACCCACTCCTACACACAAGAGAACGCCACTACAGCATCCCTCAATAAAGAAAAAAAACACAACAACAACTCCAGCACGACACCTCTGGAACCTCTGCTAGTCCTGTAACTAAGACTAATTCTGATTTAGCTCTCAACCGCTCTTCCACAATGTGTCTGCTGGTATCTGATCAGCTTTTAAAGCTAGTTGGAAGCTGACAGCTAGGGTTGATCAAAGCTAGGAAAGAAGAAGCCTACCCGAAATTCCCAGGAACCAGCTGCACTGGATTGGGACGTTTTTAGTATTGCATCTCTGCAAAGTCTACCAATGCTGGCACCAAGCATCACCGTGCTAAAGATCACTCCATTGCAAAATCATATTATGGAGGAAGAGACAAGGACTATGTGCACACTGCTCCACCTCCGCTCAACCAAAAAGCTAAAATGTTATCTGACAAATGAAGACATAAATGCAGATCATTCAGAGGAATATCAGATCAACGTACTGAATCCAACAAGAATGTAGATTTTATAGGGGAAATTGACTGATGAGCCCTAAGAAGAGAGAAACAGTCTATCTGTGACATGCTCTGGGTATAATTGGGCAGGGATTGACTCAAAGAGCTGGCAAAAAAATGGCCTATTTCCAGAAGGCTGTTCTTCTGGTTAGAAGTGCTTTATTAGGAGAAATGCACTAAAAGTTCAGATCCTGCAATGGGGAGGATATAGAAACTATATTTTGCATTACCAATCAAAATCAGGAAAGAATATTGTGTCATATAAAAGTTAGCTAGAAATCATTTATTTTTAGGAACAAAACAGTGACTGATCTCACCTCAAGAATATACTTTTCCAAGGATTTGATGTCTGAGAGGGCCTCTGGCTCCTGGTGGATGACAACTACTTCCTTCAGTGGATACTATGAGAAAGGCAGAAGACAAAAGAAGTTTACTACACAAGCCCACAATCATGCAGTTCACCAAAAAGAAGCGACCGACCTTAACCGGAAGCGTCTTCCTGTCACGAATCACTCGGCCTAACTCGATGACCGATTGCATTCGGGTCACTGCACTCTCAATCTTTTTATCAATTAAATTCTCTCTGGACCATAAACAAAAGAATAAAATATAAGTTACACAGGGGAACATAACAAAATATCACATCAATTAGTACAAAGACTCTACTGGACCATACAAGCGTAGACAAGGGCAGCATGCAGCCAGGTTTAGCCCTCCCTGATCAGTATACAGTTAAAATGTCAAATATAAGAAGTATAAAACTATTTTACATATAGACAAATTTTAAAGAGATAGAAGAACAGGGATAGTTACAGGAATGACCCAAAGAAATAGAGGGGGATGGAAGGGAAGAGAGTAAAGAAGCTGAAGAAACAAAGACAGGACAGAGAAGAATGATCTAAGAGCATTTGAAGTACTTGAGTAAAAGGAGGAATGAAGGTGGAACTGGGTAACATTAAGCAGGTAGTGGAGATTCAACACTGATGAATGGGAGAGATGTAGGAGAGCAGAAAGGTTGAGAAACTGGATAAAAAGGTGTTGAGAGAGGCTGTGATAATGGCCGGGGTCTGCACTTCTCCATATGGTTACCGGACAGGAGGCAACATGAGGTAATGGATGCTCTGCGAGTCTTTATCCTGGATAGATGCTGGGTCAATTAGCAGTCTCAACTTCTGATACATCAATTCAGTAATGAATGGGGTAAATGGGGCCTGGGAACAATATGAGAAATAAATATTAATCGTTAAGTGGTGGCTGAAGTTATCTTTAAAACCTGACAATGCAAGGTATTCCACTGCTTGTATAGTGAGGGAGGGCAGCGCGCACGCAGAGCACAGTGCGGGCAGACTGCACACGCGGAGTGAGGGCAGCGCGCGGGCCGACCGCGCACACGGAGGGAGGGCAGCGCGCGGGCCGACCGCGCACACGGAGGGAGGGCAGCGCGCGGGCCGACCGCGCACACGGAGGGAGGGCAGCGCGCGGGCCGACCGCGCACACGGAGGGAGGGCAGCGCGCGGGCCGACCGCGCACACGGAGGGAGGGCAGCGCGCGGGCAATGTGCAGGAGTTTCCTAGGCTTATCTTACCATCAATCTACACATGGAGAAGAGAACGCTGAACAAAGTCTCTAAAGCCATTAGACAGTCTTCTGTGCCGCTCTCACCCTGGGGAACACAACACACAGACAAACATTAGAGGGGAAATACATGGATCTCAACAGAGAATACATTTACATCAATTCAGCCTGAAATACAGCTGTCGTCCCTAAACCCAGCTTTTACCTTTAGCCGCCTGCGGTTCATCCGCACGTACCAGTTTGTCAGCATATCTACAAACTTGACGAGACGTGGAACCACGGTGTAAAGTCTGTACGCTGAGGAAAGAACAATGTGAAAGAAGAAACAAAATTACAAAGAGATTTGAAAAATTATGAAAATAGTAGAGAAACTGGTCCAGATTTGGTCTTAATTATGTAACTATGAAGCAATCTATTTCAATTCAACCACAGACAGAACAGCAGCCAGTACAATGAAACATACGTGGAACCTTTGAAAGGCAAAATTAGAGAGAATCAAATTGTCACTTATAAGAACAATAAGGAAAAGCTTTGAATACTGTAGATTATGTGAATGAAACATCCTAAGAACAGACTAAAGGGACTGAGAAGGACAGGAGACGGGATATTTTATATCACATAGAAACCACCATACTCCACAACAAGCAAGATCATTGGAAAGATCAGGAAAAAAGGAATATAAGAAAACTGCAAGGGAAAGAGGCCAATAACGGTTTTAACCTATTAAAAGTGGGAGATAAAAATATGAAATGAGTAATTTACTAAAAGTTGGTGTCGCATTTGCCCCAGCATCAAATAAATTTGAGGCATTCTTTGATCTAAATAGGTGTGTCTGTAATCTGACCCTCAAAAAGCCTTTTGGAGGAATAAGGGAAACATGTCTGGTACTCAGAAATATATTAGCACATCTACTTCCAAAAAATAATATTTTACTTTCAATTCATTTCTCTGATTCCAACAAGACAAAAACTTGGGCCTGGAAGAGGAGAAAATCTAAGGCCACTGACCATGCCATCTTGTCAAGCTAAAGAAAGAAGTGTGCACACCTTTACACTTACACCAGGTTATGTAGGTTTTCCACTCTTCTCTGGTAACTTTTTTATGGAAACTAGCTTTCTGGTCTTGATCATAGTCCGAATGACTTTCTCAGATAGACCCATATCTCTAAGGATCGTGGTCTCCACAGCCATGCGGTTAAAGCTAGTTAAGCAAAGTCTTGGTGTTAAAAGGGGTCCTAACTTAGGTCTTTTCTTAGAGATGTCTCCACTATGATTAAACCATGATCTTCTCAGCCAGTCTAGTGCTACAAGGTTTACTGGAGTACCCTCTCTCTTAACCTTCTTTAGAACCCGAGGAAGCATGGTTATCTTGGAGAAGAGATACACTAGCCGATATTTCCATGGCATCCACTAGGAACGATTTAGCCAAGAGGCCATTATATTGACTTTCGGCTGACCAAACTTCTACATGATCTGGTGTGGAGCCCTGCTTATCTCTTTGGGAGCAGACCATTCCCTGGGATGAATGGCACGTCTGCTCAATATTCCACCCTCTGGATGAATACTGCCAAGATAGGGACATGCCTTCTCTGCCCAGCACAAGATCTTTGTTGTCTCCTTAACTGCTAGGGTACTTTTAGTGCCCCCTTGATGATTTACATAAGCTACAGCTGTGGTGTTGTCCCACTGGATACAAATACTTTTGCCACTTGTAGCAGAGCATTTAAAAACCACTCTTAGCTTTAGAATGTGGAGGTTTGCCAGGTCTTGAGATGAAAGACCCTGTAGTCAGATTGAACCTTGACCAGCTGACCAGCATTATACTCTGGACATTCCGAGACTAAGCATGCAAACGGCCCCCTCTCTGAAGCTTCATGCAATGGAGAACCAATATCCGAGTAATAACAGAGCTTTCGCTGGTTTGTGAATGGATGGTGACAATAAATTCAGATAAAGTAGCTACATAAATGAATTAGAACACACTCAACTTGAAATGTATTTTTTGCCTGAACATCTTTGTTACTTTTGTAAAAGACAGAAACTTTAGAGATCTTGGCCTATTCTATGCTCCTCACTATGACGGTCTGAATGAAGGAGGAGAAAAGAGCAAAATGTAATCTGAATTTCATAAATATGAGATTTCTAGGTTCCTCACTTTTGCAACTTTATTAATGGGCAGGATCCAAAACATACATCCCATAGAGGACCCAATCAGAGAACATATAAATTGCAGGAACAGATTTTTATGCGATTTATACTTTGAGAAACCCTTGTAATAAAAGTCTGATAAATGTATTAAACCTTCTACCAATCAGATTGTAGTCATCATTCTTTAGAATGTACCAGATAAATGATAGTAGAATCTGATTGGTTGCTTTGGGCAACACCTTCACTTTTCCTTTTCAGGAGCTTTGATAAATCTACGTATAGTGGAACAACTAAAAGACCGGGTGAGGGAGGTAAAAGCATCAGGGGGGTAGGGGGTGGGCAGGATAGAGTAAAACCTATAACTGTCCTATGGTATTTGCCGATGTGAAGCTTTTACATATTACACTATATAGTTTATGTGCTTCTTTTAGGGATTTAGAGGATATAAAAGTTTACTTAATTCAATTTCTCCCTAATAATAGCACTTTTGGAGAGGGTCACATTCCTTTACCAGGGTCTCACTGGTTACATACAGCCTGGACCTTGGCTCTACATAATAAAGATCAATCAGATCTAAGACTACCAGTAGGATTAATGAGAAGAGATGAGATGCAATAAAATCACACTGGACACTAGAATGCAGCACAGGGCTACTACTAACTGGGCTACTACTAACTGGGCTACTACTAACTGGGCTACTACTAACGGGGCTACTACTAACGGGGCTACTACTAACGGGGCTACTACTAACGGGGCTACTACTAACGGGGCTACTACTAACGGGGCTACTACTAACGGGGCTACTACTAACGGGGCTACTACTAACGGGGCTACTACTAACGGGGCTACTACTAACGGGGCTACTACTAACGGGGCTACTACTAACGGGGCTACTACTAACGGGGCTACTACTAACGGGGCTACTACTAACGGGGCTACTACTAACGGGGCTACTACTAACGGGGCTACTACTAACGGGGCTACTACTAACGGGGCTACTACTAACGGGGCTACTACTAACGGGGCTACTACTAACGGGGCTACTACTAACGGGGCTACTACTAACGGGGCTACTACTAACGGGGCTACTACTAACGGGGCTACTACTAACGGGGCTACTACTAACGGGGCTACTACTAACGGGGCTACTACTAACGGGGCTACTACTAACGGGGCTACTACTAACGGGGCTACTACTAACGGGGCTACTACTAACGGGGCTACTACTAACAGGGCTACTACTAACAGGGCTACTACTAACAGGGCTACTACTAACAGGGCTACTACTAACTGGGCTACTACTAACAGGGCTACTACTAACAGGGCTACTCCTTTATCAGAGAGTTCCACCAACCTGACATCTCCGCATTGAAGAACTGGATAAGCGACTGAGTGAAGGATACAATCCACTTGTCCATAATGTTACTGCTCATCTTTGCTGAGCTCTCATTAAAGATAAACTGGACGCCCTCTTCCTAGGAAAACAAGCATAGAGGTCACTATAATTATACAATAACATATTGGAATATCGGTGGCTTCCTCTATACAGTGAGCTGACCAACATACAAGCTGCTATGTGGAGTAATGAACACATTAGTACATCGGATTCTGGACAATTGTACAAGAGCAGGTCAGAGCCATCCGAGTGATGAAACAGCTGCAACACTTGTCCTATTGGAAACCAGGCGTTATGTGATAGCCATAAATACCAGGACCAAGCTACACTGAGCAGGGGCCCAGCGTTGTACAAACCCTCCTGTAGGAGGACATGACGATAACAACCAATATATCCTAGCTCAGGCCTTATACCTTGTGCAGCCGGTAAAAATTCTGCATCAGAAAGCGGAAGGCATTGTACCAGGGCAAGAAGACATCTTTCAACACATCGCGGACGCCGTCTTCTTTAAAGCGTAGATTCTCTGCTCTCACAACCGGAGAATTGATCAGATATAACCTGGAAACAATCAGCAATATGTTAGTAACCGTGGACAATGCCACTTACAGCAAGACACAAATCTAATGTCTATAAATGGCTGTTCAGTTTCCTGAAATAACCAGCCTGGCACTGTAACGTTCAAGGGTCCTCTATCTCATGTAAACAGAGCTACATACTCAGTAGATTGATCCCTTAATTCCCCCCTGTTCAGTCCTGATGACATCAGCCTATCCTAGGTTTTCCCCAGGCGGTGAGCCAGGTAAGGATACAGACTGCCCTTTAATGGTGAGGGAGGCCCGGCTGCGGCAGAAGGAGACTAGGCTGCCACTTTCCTGTATAAACAATTGTCTCACTCTACAAGGAGAGGACATGAATTTGGCAGAATGCAGAGTACACAGAAACATTGAGACCCCCTCCCTTCACGTAACACGGAACAGCAGCAGAGGGCAAGTGGGGTAGCAGAATATACACAGGACTGAACTCTGGGAATAAAGCTAGAATAACTCTGCAATGTGACAGTTTAAGCTTGCAATCATTTAGACTGTTTTCTTCAAGTATATCAGACGTCATGTGTACAGGAATACTGCAGCATCATAGAACCACTGGGCTATTCATTCACTGCAGCGGACCGGAGCCAGTAACATAACCGCAGGCAGATAGGCACAGAAACGCACACAGGCAGGCGCGCGCACACACACACACACACACACACACACACGCAGGCAGGCAGGCGCGCGCACGCACGCACACACACACACACACAGACAGGCACACACACACACAGGCACACAGGCGCACACACACACGCGCAGGCGCACACACACACACACGCAGGCGCACACACACACACACGCAGGCGCACACACACACACGCAGGCGCACGCACACACACACGCAGGCGCACACGCAGGCAGGCGCGCGCACACACACAGGCAGGCGCGCGCACACACACAGGCGCGCGCACACACACAGGCAGGCGCGCGCACACACACAGGCAGGCACACACACACAGGCAGGCACACACACACACACACAGGCACACACACACACAGGCGCACACACACACACAGGCACACACACACACACACACACGCGCACACAGGCAGGCGGGCGCACACACACACAGGCAGGCAGGCGCACACACACACACACACAGGCAGGCAGGCAGGCGCACACACACACACAGGCAGGCGCACACACACACAGGCAGGCAGGCAGGCGCACACACACACACACACACACACACACACAGGCGCACACACACACACACACAGGCGCACACACACACACACACAGGCGCGCACACACACACACACACAGGCGCACACACACACACACACACAGGCGCGCACACACACACACACAGGCGCGCACACACACACAGGCGCGCACACACAGGCAGGCAGGCAGGGAGACAGACAGGCACACACACACACACACACGCAGGCAGGCGTACACACACACAGGCAGGCAGGGAGACAGACAGGCACAAAGGGAGACAGACACGTACAGATAGAGTCTGATTTTACATGCTCTAACCTGAGTGCGTCCGCCCCATAATTATTAATCACTTGCATGGGGTCTGGGTAATTCTTCTTACTCTTGCTCATCTTCTGTCCATCACTGTCACATGGAAAAATACAGGAAATAAACATCACTGCAGACCACAAAATCATAACAAAAAGTACAATAAAAACGAAACAATCTTCTTAAAACCTGTTAAACGCCTTTAATTCAGTTAGTTCAGAAATATAATGTAAGCAAATAGACTTATACGCACAATTTCTAGCATGTCAAATTCGACATATCTTACCTTTTATACCAGGTTTTTCAGTGCTTATGTGTACATGGCCTTAAGATTCACAAATTATAATACAGCGCAATTCTCTGACATATACGCTCCTAAATGAAACCTTAACCGCGTCATTTAAACTACGCAAGTCATATATCACACAGTCTGTACCTGTCCCTTAATCTATAAGTCATATAACACATAGGAAGTACCGTCTCCTAATCCATCCAAATAATATAGGAAACATGGAGTCCAAACTGCATCCAAACAGGTTGGTGTGGATCATACCCCATAGATAGCCTATTCCCCACCATCCATAGTGCTCCTTAGTATACAGTGTGATAAGACTGAACACATGACTATTATATATGTAACTGCACTTACCTAGCCAGGACAAGCCCATTGACAATGACATTCTTGAAGGGTGGCTGACCAAACAGAGCCGTAGAGAGCACAAGGAGGGTGTAGAACCTAGTCACAGAAGACAGAACAGTTACTAATCCACCCAAACACTTTCATAGTTGGCGGTCAAAATAGGACACCTCTCACTTACCACCCTCGAGTCTGGTCGATACCTTCTGCAATAAAATCAGCAGGGAAAGAATCTTCAAACTCTCTTTTGTTTTCAAACGGATAGTGCACCTGAGCATAAGGCATGCTGCCACTTTCAAACCAGCAGTCAAACACTTCACCGACACGTCGCAAGACACCTTTCCCACAGCGAGATGGAATGGTCAGCTGATCCACGCTGAGTAAACACAAAGCTTTTTACAATATTTATAGGATAATAAAAACAGCATTGATTAATGATTACTGCCAACTGGGCGCTTCACTTCTGCTTGTGAGTGGCAAAGGCCTCCGATATCATGTTGCACGTTATACAATGTATCCTGCCTGCATGAGCTTGTACCAATATTTTGTGTAACATCTGTGTGGGCTTTCAGAAAAAAGAGGATTTATGTACTTACGTTAAATCCGTTTCTCCGATTCCGTCTGGGGGACACTGCTTACCATGGGTTGTGGAGGGAACTTGGGGAGTTGGCACCTAACTAGTTAACTTTAGTACTGCCGACAGACCCCTCTCCTCTACAATCCCCCTGCCCCCTCTTGTTCAGTTAATTAAAAAGCCCAAGGAGAAAAGGGCAGTCAAACAAGAGCACACAGAAGAAAAGCAGAAGGGAGGGATCGCAGTGTCCCCCAGACGGAATCAGAGAAACGGATTTAACGTAAGTACATAAATCATCTTTTCTCTTTCATCCAGTCTGGGGGACACTGCTTACCATGGGGACGTTCTAAAGCAGCCCCTAAAGGGTGGGACTACTCTGAAAGCCCCGCTTGTAAAGCACTACAAGCGAAATTTGCATCCGCAGAAGCAAATACATTAAATTGGTAAAATTTTGTAAAGGTGTGGACAGAGGACCAGGTGGCTGCCCTGCAAAGCTGGTCTGCAGAAGCCCCATTTCTCGCTGCCAATGACGCCCCTACCGATCTGGTGGAATGGGCCGTAAGTCTCTCTGGCACCTGACGGTTAGCCTTTATGTAAGCTTGCTTAATGGTAGCCGTAATCCATCTTGCAATGGACTGTTTTGAGGCTGGCCAGCCTCTCTTATAAGCATCATACAGAACAAACAAGGAATCAGTACGCCTAATCTGAGAAGTTCTTTTTACATAAATGCGGAGAGCCCTAACCACATCTAACTTTTCCATAGCCTCTGAATCCGAATGGGAAGAGGGAGAAAAGACCGGAACCACAATTTCCTGGTTCAGATGGAAAGCTGAAACTACCTTGGGAACAAAGGAAGGGAGGGTTCTTAACACCGCTCTGTCTTCGTGAAAAAGTAGATATGGTTCCCGGCAAGACAGAGCACCTAATTCTGAAACCCTACGCGCAGATGCAATAGCCAGAAGAAAGAGGACCTTCCAGGTCAACCACTTCAAATCGGTCACAAGTAGAGGCTCAAAAGGAGGCCCTTTAAGCATGTCCAGCAACAGGTTGAGATCCCACGGCGCTGTAGCCGGAACATAGGGAGGCTAAATATGCAAGACTCCCTGGAGGAAAGTCCTAATATCTGGTAAATCCGCTAATTTCAGGTGAAAAAAGACTGAAAGAGCCGAAACCTGAACTTTTAGGGAACCTAAACGAAGCCCTGCTTCCAGGCCATCCTGAAGGAAAGCCAATAACCGAGGGAGACGAAATGAGAACGTATGACATGTCCTATTTTCACACCATCTGATATAGGCCTTCCAAATCCGGTGATAGATGCGAGCCGAGACTGGCTTCCTAGCTCGCATCATAGTGTTCACCACACTGGAGGAAACAACCTCTAGCCCTCCAGAGGCTGGCTTCAACAGCCATGCCGTTAACTGATCTTAGGTAAATTCTGGTAACGGAAGGGACCTTGCAGAAGAAGGTCGTCTCGAGATGGAAGACGAAACCCCGGTCCTTCTGCCATAGTGAGTATGTTCGCGTACCAGACTCGGCGCGGCCATGAGGGAGCGTTTAGAATAACTGGCAGACCTCCCTGTTTTACTCGTCAGAGCACATGAGGAAGCATGGGAATCGGAGGGAACAGGTATCCCAACCTGAAGTCCCATGACATCGTCATAACGTCCACTGCCACCGCTAAGGGGTCTCTTGCCCTTGCGCAAAATCTGTGAACCTTCCTGTTGTGTCTGGAGGCCATGAGATCTATATCCGGAAGACCCCACTTCTGAGCCAGGGACTAGAACACTTCCGGATGGAGTGACCACTCCCCTGGCATCATCTGATTTCGACTTAAGTAGTCGGCCTCCCAATTTCTTATTCCTGGAATGAATATTGCCGATATTGCTGGAACATATTGTTCTGCCCAAATCAAGATTTGAGCTGCAACATTCATTGCAGCTACACTCCTGGTTCCTCCCTGTCTGTTGACATATGCCACAGCCGTGGCATTGTCTGACTGAACTCTGACAGGGTGGCCCTGAAGGAGGGACTGGGCCCCCCGGAGGGCTAAAAGAATAGCCTTCAATTCCAGCACGTTTATCGACAGGGTCGACTCCTGAACCGACCAAAGGCCCTGGAGTCGGAGGTGTAGGATTACTGCCCCCCAACCTGTCAGGCTGGCGTCTGTTGTGGCTATGATCCATGACCATGGAGCGAAGGACCTGCCCACTATCATGTGATCCTGAATCAGCCACCACTGGAGTGATTCTCTCGTCCTCGGGGATAGAGAGATTCTCTGGAGATCTAAGCGTAGGTAGGATCCTGACCATTTTGTCAACAGATCCCACTAAAAACAACGAGAATGGGCCCGACCAAAGGGGATGGTCTCGAAGGAAGCCACCATCTTTCCCAGCAGCCGCATGCACAAGTGTATTGAAGGGCTGGGGAAAGACAAGACCTGGGATGTTATGCTTTGAATTGAAGCGATCTTCTCCACAGGCAGGAACACCTTTTGCTGGCTGGTGTCCATGATGAGGCCTAGGAAAACCATGCGTTGACACGGAACCATCTGGGATTTCTTTAAATTGATCAGCCATCCGTGGCCCTCGAGAACCGCCAAGGTGAGGGACAAGTGATGACGTAAGCAATTCTCTGAGGAGGATTTGATGAGCAGATCATCCAAATAAGGCACGACCTGAACTCCTAGAAGGTGAAGACATGCTGCCATAACTGACATGACCTTCGTGAAAACCCTCAGCGCTGTTGAGAGGCCGAAGGGGAGGGCCCGAAACTGATAGTGGAAGGATCCCACCGAGAATCTTAGGAGAGACTGATGGTGAATCCATATAGGAATATGGAGGTATGCGTCCTTTATGTCTATGGACGCCATAAACTGATCCTTCTCTAAGCCGTTTATCACCAACCTTAGGGATTCCATACGAAACTTGTCCACCCTTAAGTGCACATTGAGGTCCTTTAAATTTAGGATGGGACGAAAGGAGCCGTCCAGTTTCTTGACCAGAAACAGGTTCGAATAAAACCCCTGTCCTTTCTGGTAATCTGGGACCATGCAGATAACTTTGTGAGAAAGAAGAGAGGCGACACAATCCTGTATAGCCTGTCTTCTTAAAGGATCTCGGGGTAGCGGAGTCTGAAAAAACGATGTGGAGCGGGGTCCAACAGATCTATTCTGTACCCCTCGGATATAATACCCCGAATCCAAGGATCTTGGGAGGACTCTGCCCATTGTTCCTGAAACAAAGACAGACGTCCTCCCACTGGCGCCCCCTGAAGAACAGAGTGGTCGTCAGGACGTAGGCTTCTCCTGGGCCTTGGAGGCCTGGCGCCTAGCTGCAAACGAGGATCTCCCCTTGGCTGAGGAGCCTCGAGAATTGGGTTGTCTGCCTCTAAAGGACTGTCCTTTAGGAAAGGAGGTCCCCCGAAAGGGCTGACGAAAGGAGCTGACCCGAGGGTTCCTGCTAGGAAATACAGGCAAGGAAGTGCTTTTGCCACCTGTTGCCTGTGAGATCAGGGTATCCAACTCCAGGCCGAACAAACCTGCTGCTGAGAAAGGAATGGTTTCCACGGACCTTTTTGATTCAGCATCGCCTTCCCAGGATTTCAGCCATAACGTTCTTCTTGCTGAGATAGATGCAGCCTGAATAGAAGAAGATACAGCCGCTGTGTTCTGGGCCGCCTCGTACAGGTACCCAGATGCCTCCTTCAAATGCAAAGCCAGGGGGAGCAACTCGGAGTCCTGTAAGGCTTCTGCTAGCTGGTCTGCCCATGCTTCCATGGCTTTAGCAACCCAAGCTGAAGCAAATGTGGGCCTAAAGGAAGAACCCGCAGCCGCAAATATGGATTTCAGCTGGGATTCTACCCTGCGGTCATTGACATCTTGCCGAGATGCCGAACCTGGGGCTGGGAGTAAAGTGTGCTTGGCCAAACGGGCTATAGGAATATCCACTTTTGGAATACTCTCCCAGCGAACCACATCCTGTTCCTGTAATGGATACAAAGAAGAAAAACTTTTGGGAACAGTGAACCTTTTCTCAGGCTGTTTCCAGGCTCCTTCAGCAATATCTTTACATTCTACGGAAGGGGGAAAACGGCTAGCCCTTCTTTTGGCTTTCTTAAAAAGATTTCTGACTCTAGGAATTGGATCCTCCGGTTCTGGGAGGTCCATCGTTAATAAATTGGTTCTTAGAGCTTTCATCCTGTCCCAAAGGTAGAACCTGGTCAGAATCAGAGTTAATTTCCCCCTCTTCCTCTGAAAACTCCTCAGAGTCTGAAAGGACCATAAGGGTATTATCAGATCTAGGCCGCTTCCTTCTAGCAGGCGGAATGTTTGGGGATTCGAGTAACTGGTTCAGTTTATTCAAACCCTTTATAAAAGCTGTGGAACATGGCGGCTCTGTGGGAACAGGGGCTTGGTCCGTCTGTAATGAGGAAGGTCCTGGTATGGACGTTCCACTAGAACCAGAGGAAACAGGGAGGGCCGACGGTGTACTAGGATTATTAGTCACCGAAGTTACCACACTAGCCCACAATTGATTGGATTGAGAAACCATCTGAGCTAAAGAGGAAACCGACTGTGTCAGGGAGGCCACCCAAGCCGGTTTCCCCGATGGAGGGGCTGCCACCTGTTGGGATTGCGCAGGGGGGACTCCTACATCACAAACAGAGCAGAGCGCCAACGGGTCCTTCTGCCCACAAGGTAATTTTACATGACATTTTGAACATGTGAAATATTGCCATAGGGCCCTTTCCCTTATCTGACATTTTTTTTTATAAAGGAAGGCACACCAAACACACAGATTTAAATTGAAAAAAAAAATTCTGAGTAGAGAAAGAGATATAGATATATATATATGTGTGTAGAGGGAAAATAACTACAAGAATCAACTAATCTAGATAAAAAAGTTGTACTTGTAATATTTTAAACGCAAGTTAAAATTTAAGCAGGTAGGAGAACTGTAAAATAATCCCTACTAGCCCATTTGTACACAGCAATACAGAATATGTGTTTTATTTAAACAGATACTTAGCGCATAGGCCAAAATAGGGGAGAAGTCCAACAGCAGTATCCTGGTGCCAGCTCCCTCAGATCTGTTCTCTGTTCCCGGGCTTCTCCTTGGCGCCAGAAGACTGGGACAAACCATCTCTCTCTCTCAGGAAGGAGGGGGAGCTCTATGTGTTAACTCCCCCCCTTCAGTAATGCTGCTTCTGCAGCGATTCTGTGGCCGATTAAAAAATAAAAGGTATTTCTGTAGCAGAGTAGTGGAGACCTCCAGGGGAGGTCTCCGCAGCGGATAATACCTGATGCCCCCTCCTATGCATGAGGGGGGATCCAGGTATAGCCCCCTTCTCCTTAGAATCTCTTTCCCGAAATCCAAGATGACCGCCGCCAACTGAACCATCCGATAACCGGCGCTCTATGCCTGCAGTGGCAGCGCCGGTTATCGGGGAGGCTCCAGGAGTGACAGCGGTCCATGACACCGCTTGTCACTCCTAATTCAGGCACCCATTCCTCCTGTCCCTGTCAGTGAGAGCCGCTGCCTCTCATCTGACAGGGGAGTGCCTGCGCTGCTCAGCTGTGAGTGTGTTCTCTATAGTAGAACACACTCCAGCACTGCCACCTGTAACAAAAAGTTAAAAATAAAAGAATAAAAGTATAAAATTTATACTAAGCACTAAAAAACACTGCCCAACTCCGCGGGCACCTAAAAAAACTGAACAAGAGGGGGCAGGGGGATTGTAGAGGGGAGGGGTCTGTCGGCAGTACTAAAGTTAACTAGTTAGGTGCCAACTGCCCCAAGCTCCCTCCACAACCCATGGTAAGCAGTGTCCCCCAGACTGGATGAAAGAGAAAATAAAGTTGTATAGCTTATCTTACTATTTGCATAACGACATAAGTGTGAATATCCTTTATAGCGTTGCCTAAAGAACAGACCTGACAAAATGCAATATTTCTATTTAGTCTTTAAAGAGAACACATTCATGCTATTATTGATTATTTTACTTTAATAAAAACATTTATTGCCTACATGGCTGGAGGGATTTCCCCACCTTAAGTTGTTGGATGCACAGTTTAGCATTATCATCATCTTTTATTTATAAGATGTCTTCATCGCTTTACAGAGAGCATAGGATGAAACAGTACAAGGCTTACAGGGCGAAAACAAAACAAAGAGCAATGAAATTATTGATCCAGCTGAGAAGAGATGGGGATAGAGGTATGAGTGAAACCCAGTGTACTTTAGAAACTAGAAAAGGGAAGGTGGAGCGCACCAAAGCAAGCTGAACCTCTGCCCAGGAGTGGGCGCAGCTAACAGGATCAGAGTCCGTGATGGAGATGCAAATGTAAGGGAGAAGTGGATATCAAGGTGCCAAAAGCAGAGGTGACAGAACTAGGACACGAGGATAAGCGGACCCTGCTCACAGGAGCTTACAATCTAAAAGGTAAGGAACAGACTAAACAGGAAACACAAACAGGATAGACAGGGTAAGGGGCCTATGAATACGTAAGAAGGATCATGAAGAGGTGGATGGAGGATGGGGCAGAGGAAGGGTAGGCTTTCCTGAACAGGTGGGTATTAAGGCATAGCCTGATAGAACGAGGGAGATCGTTCCAGAGACAGATGGAAGGTGAGCCGGAGGTCGTTGGAGGATCATAGAGGGCGAGGGGGAGAATGAATGGAGATGAGATTGGAGATATAGGAAACTGTGGAGTTGGAAAGGTCTTTATAGGTGAGGGTGAGGAGTTTGAAGATGATTCTGTAGGGGAAGGGGAGCCAATCTATCTACTGCAGTGATATCACAGGGTTTCCACAAAATACTCCATGGCAGCCTTTACATTGGTTAAGTTCCTTTTAGTGTAGGTAGATACAGCTGAAATAAAAATGCCCCGAGACTGTATATAAAGCAGCTCTCTATCCCCTCTGGTGAACAAGGCAGGCAGGGGACTCATGGGCAGCAACAGGGATATGAAAGGAAGCATCCTAAAGTCTATGGCTGTGAGAAAATTCCCCCTTCTGATGACTAAGGATAGAGTTTAGATTGTAGGTGAAAGTCGCCAGTTGAGCCTCTTCAAGTGCAGAACACTGTGAAAAGCTCCTGACGTTTTTCTAAAATGGAAGAGTTTGGAATAAAAATCTGTTCCCTCCTGACATAAGGAACAAGGGAAACTGCCTGAGCTTTCCTTAAAATATGCAGACTGTTGGGTAAGGCTTCTACGTGGGTCGGTGGAGTCCATTGTTCTGTGATACAGTGGGTCCATATTTCTGTGTATTGTGCGATTCTGCCACCTACTGGTCTTATTGGGGACTGATCCTGTCCATAGTCATTGTGGAGTTCTCTGATTTGTCCGACCTTCTTTAAGTCTGAATTCTCAAAAGGACTGTTTGGAAGGAGCAGGAATATTCAGTCTGGTGGACTATCTTTAAGACCAATAACTTCCCTAGTCATTAAAGTGGTGACGAGACGAGGAAGAATAGAAGTATTTTGCCATATGACCCTGTGGCAAGAGGTAAGATTTACCCCCAGAAGACTTCTGTATCATGTCTAATGTGTCGTCTAAGGGTCTCCAAAGAGTAGAGACCCTCCCTTGTAGTGTTTTCCTACATCAAGTTGTGAAAGAACTTCTCCCTCTTACTGCACTCTTCAAATAGGGATTTATGAGGCTCTGTGGCCGATGCTTCCTCCTCCATACCCATAAACATGTATATATGTTTCAGCAGAATTTCCACATTTTCTGGATTAAACATCCTAAAAAACTACTGGAGATATTAAAGAGTCTTCTAACTTCCTTGAAGAATCCCACTCAGTATCGATCTTCCAACCTTATCTGGGACCTTGCTGTCCTTCTTTCTGGCATAGTATACAAGTCTTCCCTCATTCATGCTATAAGTTCCTTAAACTGCTCATTGTGCCCTTCGATTGTTTGGGGTTGGACTCGAGCTCCTTTCCGCCGCAGATATACCCGGCAACTGCACAGGCCCAATAAATAGGGCAATGCTTTTTCCTCCAGGACAGGGAAATATTCAGAGCGACTGCAAGCCCTCATTGCCTAGTCCTCCATCTCAGTACCCTGTGACCTATGACTCCGCGTGCACACAAGCCCAGGTACTGAACTGGCGCAAAAAGAGGATTTTTACTCACCGTAAAATCAATTTCTCTTACTACACTGGGGGACACTGCGTTACCTTGGGGTATAGTAGGTGGGACTGGAGTTAGGCCCTTATAAACGTGTTTGTTTCCCTGACTCCTCCCCCACTATGCCCCTCCTCTGTAGCTGACTTCAGTTTTGTATAACCAAGCCAGGAAGAGAAAAAAAGCAATTCAGAAAGCAACACCAAAGACAGCACTACTTTCAGAGCAAGGGAGGGCGCGCAGTCTCCCCCAGTGTAGTAAGAGAAATTGATTTTACGGTGAGTAAAAATCATCTTTTCTCTATCCTACCACTGGGGGACACTGCGTTACCTTGGGGAGCTACCAAAGCTGTGTCCAAGGGCGGGAATGCTCTGGAACGGCTGTGCACAATGTTTTGTGTTCAAAACCCTGCATTTGTGAATGCAAAGGCATGCAACAAAAACAATATGCAGCAGAAACAGACGCTGCCACTCTGTACAACTGCGCCATTGAATGACGCTTTTGTGGCGGACAAAAAGCTGCAACCCTCCTGGAAAGTGCACTGTAAAAGTCACTGGAACCTGCAGAGGGGTACAGACAGAATGTTGGTCATGATGTAGTGGCAAGAGACCACCTAGACCCTGTCCCCCCTACGCTGTTTAGCGTTAGAGAGGTTAAATGGGCATTAAATTCCTAACAGGAACTGTGCGAACAAGAGCACAAACTATCTCCCGTCGGAGAAACGTTACACAAAAAGAAGAGGCACAAGATTGATGAACTACAATCTCTGTCAGTGGAATGCAGGCACTAATTGTCATAACCAATTATGTCTCGAACTGCCACTAAGTTTCTGGTAAAGAAAATGAGGAAGAGCCATACACACTCTCGCCCCAGATCCCCTACGAGATGTGACATCCAAGAGAACAGCCTGCATTGAGCAAACAACTCAATCCACTCAATGATATCCAAAGCATCACCATATACACTGATGCAACAGCTTAAACCATTCAGAGATAAACAAGGGAGCACTCATTTCATGAGCTAACGGCTTAACTAATTCAGCGATATCTGAGGGAGCACTCATATAGAGAGTTAACAACATAAGCCCGACATATATACCAGTAGGCACTCATACCATGAGCTAACAGCCAACGCAAGCCCCCTGATGATGAGAACTAAACTCCCTGGAAATCTACAACCAACCAAAGGTGGGCTGAGCATAAAGAAACCACTTACAAACAACCTTCCTCTGAGCTAGACAGAGAGCCACGGAAGCTGCACGCTGAAAAAAATAGGGCGGAGACCCAATTGAAGCCAGCTGGTAAAGAAAACCTTTTAAAGATTCCTGAGTGGGGCGTGTGTAATTCTAGGAATTTACACCAATCGAATATAGTTTCTAGCCCAAAGAAAACAGCTGAGGAAGAAGCTCAACGGCTGAATAGAAGGTAGCAACCATCTCCCTGCAGGGATTCTCTAGCCGAAAAGGATAGCCATCCGACGCCACAGCATCAAACCAGATGATGAAAACAAAAAGAGCCGAACTACAAGATGAGGCCGCTCTGGAACCGGGAAAAGAGGGACGACAACACAAGTCCCCTAAAACAGTAGAACACTGCTTTGCGGGATACACGGCGGACCACCAGACTAGCTGGGATGCGCCCCCTCCTAGAAACTCTTGAACCCCCACGAGGAAATTGGACCTGTGAATCACCTGTACACCCCCTAAGTTCTAAGGAGACTCGACTTGGCTATGGACAAATCCACCTGAGGGTCTTTAGATTGAGAGCCGATAGAGAAAACAGGTTAACATGTGAAAAGAACTTGGCCTCCCTCTCAGAAAGCCCTATGACCTAACCAGGAGAGTACAAAGGTATTACCCTGAGGCGACCCACTCTACCTGTTAAAGGATTGATTGCTAAGGCATTCGGCCCTCAATAACAATAATAAGTTGTTCTAGCTTGGCCCATAGGATGGCACAAGGAACACCCCTCAGACCATACACAGGTCGACCCTTATCCTGCATTATGATACGGGAATTGCATAAGTGCTACAAATATGCAACAGCACTGCATTTTGAGACCGAATCTCTACAGGTTTTCTGATCTTCTGTACAAGAAGAGCAACTGACTCACTAATAAAAGCATTGTGACTAAGCACCACCTGAAAGGTAAAATAGTGAATCAGGGTAAAGGGGTGCTATGCACGTCCAAAACAATGAAAGCAGTCTTCCTTGATGAGAATCTCCCTGTTGAGACATGGGAGATGTTACGAATAAGGAGAGCCAAAGACACAAGTAGGAGTTTCTGTTTTGCAAAATAGGATATCAAGTTTCTGTTACTGAAAGGAAATTCTGCCAGGAGCATTTTGGAACTGTGTAGAAGAGAGATGAGCGTGTTCTTCGGTAGGAAGCTACTGAAAACCCCAAACTAGAATATAAGGCATAAGCCAACGTTTCTAGCGAGGTAGAATAAGCGAAGAGCTGGGTAGGCTCAAAGTGATCACCTGTGAACCCAATAATGCAGCCCTGCTGCTTGCTGAGAGACTGCAAGTATAAAAATTCTGGCTGAAAACGTCTAGCTGAAAGCGTTAGATGTAATAAATAACTTCCACTTTCGGGAAATGTCCCCAGACCTATGAATGTTTACCTGACTGCCACAGTACATAAACTATAACCACCCTTGTAAGGCAAAGCCTGACTCGGGATGTGGCACTCTGACCTCAGATCAACAGAGAGGATCAACGGATTGAACACGTAAACATCATGGCCTGGTGTCGCTGACATAAAACAAAGAAAGCACACCTACCGCCAGAAGCCTTTGGATACTCATTTGTAATAGTGCAGATTGAGAGTTCCGCTATTGGAACGTAGTGCTGTAAGCATGTGGCTAATTATAGGTATCATAGCTGAATAGATGTATGCCTACCAGCTATGATGCTGCTGGGTGAATACAAACCACCCCATTAACCCTTAATGAGAATAAAGGCTAGAGCACTTCTGTCCGAGAGCCGCTAGATAAAACCCGTTACCAGCCCCTGCTGTGTGTAGGAGGACTTCTTTGTCTGCTCCCGCTGGGGACAGCAGAACAAGAGAACAGAGGAGCCACAGGATTGTCACCAGCAGGGATTACCTCCCTTGTGTTGACTCTGGAGAGTTAGGGGAGGTGAAAACCTAGCCAGCCTATTACTGTTTACCTGGTCTTTGACAAAAGACCGACACCGAGTCTAAGATATGAGGAAAAACATTTTCCCAACTAGGGTGTCACTAAGGCTTAGGTTGAAAACTGAAAACCAAGGATAGACTGTTGTCTTGCAACTGCGAAAACTGTGTACAGTTTAAGCTGGGATTATCCACCTCGTGAGTGTAATCAGCAAGAACATTCCTCTTGACAGTCAAATAAGATGGAGATAGACATCCTCTGGTGAGGAATAAACTACATCCTTATTCTGACTGTGGCAACAGTCCAAGATAAAATCCTCTCCATCTGTGGAAGATGATGAACAACAGCATCTTTGTCCGGATGGTTTTATACCTGAACAGCGTAATGCCGCTTCTGTGTTAGCGGACAGATATAAGCTGTGTGGGAGCTTAACCAGCACAGTGTAAACGTGTGTAGAAGCATGAAAAAGGGGATACTCCGGTACCATTTCAAACTTAAAAATCACCTTAATGTATTCGGCCACCAGAAGCGACAGTGATTTAGACCAGACCTGTTTCTGCAAAAGAGCCGACACCGAAATGGGAGCACCCTGTTTGTAGACCCGAGCCCCGCAGTCTGTGCCGAGGCTTTCGGGCTAAGCTGTGGAAAAGATCATTTAAAAATGGAAATGGTAGGCCAAGTAACAGGTAATAAGATTGTCTAACAATTCATTTGAAGACACATACACATATATATACATATACATATACATATACATATACATATACATATACATATACATATACATATACATATACATATATATATATATATATACATATACATATACATATACATATACATATACATATATATATATATACATATACATATACATATACATATACATATACATATATATATATATATATATAAATTTTGAGTGTGCCAACCAGCGAGTATTCTGCTCCTGGAAGACTCACCTATTGTAAACTGATGCACCAGCAAGTAAAAAGACACAGAATAAATCTGTTCTATCTTTTAAACAGGTGATATATATATATATGCTATTAGGGAGACTGAACCCACAACACCATGTATTCAAAACAGTGTATATCTCAGATGAGCCCCAGCTCCTGATGTACACATACATAAATACATTAACGCCGACATATACACAATGCAATACAGGCCTACCCGCCTACCACGGGATAACACTGTATATTATTTTTGTGCCACAAACAATGTAGAGCATATAAAACAGCGTGTCTATTACCCCTCAGGTAATTCCTCAGACATACCGCATATTTGGAAAACTGTATAAAAGTTAACTACAATACTTGGGAACACAGGCTATACGTATATATACGGAACTCCCTTTCCCAGGCTTATGGCAAAAGTCCATCCAGTCACCATATGGAATATATGTCACAGGAGGATAGGAAACTACCATAATGTCTAATAGGTAATCCTATAATATAAACAGCAGTCACAGGATCCTGAAATAAAGGTCCTGACTGTGTGGCCAACAGGCTGACAATCGTTTAAAAACAGAAATAAAAACGATACTACATTACCCAGTGAAGAGAGGCAGAGCCTGGAACAGAATGCACTGATGTGTATGCTCCGGATCCAAGATGGCTGCCGTTCGCGCCATTAGGGAGAGAGAGAGGGGGAGGTGTACTCCCCTCTCCTAACATGTCCGCCTCTGCGCACCGCCGCTCAGCCCATATACAGAATATGGCTGCAGCCGCTGGAAGTGAGAACCGCAGCACCGCCATGCCCAGGGTGTGTACGGTCTCACTGACTTCATCACCTCCACAGAGCGCGATGCCTGTCCTTCTCCCCCACTGCTGCTCGTTGTCTAGGGGCGGAGGAGGGGGGGGGAGGCTGCCGGCAAGTCTGCGGGCGGGGAGGAGAGGCTGAGACACCCTCACCCGCCTGTTTAACGTGGCCGCGGCCGTCTATAAGGCCGAAATTAATAAATATATATATATATGCCCCGAATAAAGCTGCCTTTAAAGGCATACTTTAAAATAAATGACAAACAATGGCCCCTTGCTCGTTCTTTCTAGGGGTAGACTGTCGGCAGAGGTGCAAGGGAAGCGTGCTGCTTACCTGCGCTGGAACTCAAGAGTGAAGAAATCCCCGGGACTATTCACTCCTCTGGGTCTTGGCATGGAGTCCAGCGCTGCACCTGAAAAGGAATAAAAATAAAAACAGGAAAACCTACAGCTAAACTAAGTATAGGCAGGAGCCTATACAGAAGTGACCTTTCTCCAGAAGGCACTTACAACAACTGAAGTCAGCTACAGAGGAGGGGCATAGTGGGGGAGGAGTCAGGGAAACAAACAAGTTTATAAGTGCCTAACTCCAGTCCCACCTACTATACCCCAAGGTAACGCAGTGTCCCCCAGTGGTAGGATAGAGAAATTTAAATTACTACACTAGATCTTCTCCCAGGGTTTTCCCAGGTAGTCAGCCCAGTCCTCAGCTTACAAAACTGGATGGTGCATTGATGGGACCACTATAAAGGTAAGCCCCTGCACTACAGCCCAACACACACTACCTCCCTAACTAGAGACGCTGCATTATATTCTGTCTGGAGGTATATGATTCAAACTGTATCTACTGAAACTAGAAGGGAATTACCTATTGTAAAGGTTGCCATGGAGGACTGAAGAGGAGTCTCATGGGGGTTGCCTAGTTATGATTGACAGGCTGGTTTAAAATGACACCTTAGAATAAAGGCACCCTATACACAGTGGGCAGTCACAGCTGTGGATGGAGCAGTATATAAATGGTAATGTTACAGGAAGGAGTGGAGATCTTCAGCATTATCATACTCACCAATGAGGAACACATGGGTTACAAGGTAAAACATGAGTAAAGCAGTGGTATTATACAGCTGTACCCTTGTCCTCCGGAGGTCAGAGGCCCAGTGTTACTTCTACATGTAACTCTCATGTAGAGATCCTTATTGAGCTTCCCCACACGCTGGCTTATGTGTGATGCAGAGAAGTCCTGTATTTCTCAGCTATTACCTAGAAACAGGATATAGAGCCCTTACCATTCCCGATGCAAGTCTGTAACTTTTGTGCCAGTCAGCTCTTCCAGCTCTGCCAGGGACCCTATACACACAACCTGCAACACACGGGGACAAGTTGTAAGAGACGTCTCACGTAAAACATGGCAGATTACCTACCATGTTGTTCAGGAACACACTGATAAAATTCCCTGCATGGCAAGTGGAGATCACTGATAAGGGCAGGAGTACAGAGGGATATAACCCACAGCAGCATATGCAATCTTTCCAACTGGATGTTCTGTAATACTACGAGGGCTTTTAGGCTAACCCACATGTGAAAGTATTTAGGCTACAACTTACACTAGTGTGCAAAAGTTTGGAATCGCCAAGACATTTCTTTTGAAAGAATGGACACTTTTTTTTTTTTTTTTTAAATCAAGGTACCATAAAATTTACCTGTAATTATTGTAAATACATTGATGATGCCATAACTCATTTTTATTTTATAAAACTGATCTAGTCATCAAACTTTACATTCAGCCAAGAAACCTCCAATTACAGCTTTGCATTCGTTAGTGGTCAGTATTTGAAGATATCCAGGGGAAATTTCTATCTAGGGACTTCTGTAGCCCTTCCCAGAAGTGCGACTGGCTTTTAGGGCATTTTTCCCTGACTCATTCCACAACAGTTCAAGAGGACGGAGATCCTGCGATTGGCTGGCCGGTCCATCAAAGACACTACTCCAGCTTCCTTTTTCATAACCAAATAGGTTTTGCATAACTCAGAAGTAAACAGATCAATACAGAAAGAGTCTGGCCCACATAGATGAAATGGCTATTGGAGAGAATTCTAAGGGGACGGGGTCCAGAACTCGTCAGCTAGATTGTGCTGCCCATAGCACCACTTACTGATATCCATGTTTGTGAAGTCATGGATGTAGTCATATCAAATAATACTAGGAAGTCATTGCATTGTGTTGTAGAAATTTCTTTAGTTCTTGGGATGACTTGTACTGTTCAGATGAAGCCAACCTCGCGAATTACAGAAAAATTACAGTTTCTACAGAAAGGGATTATTTAATCACTACAAAACTACTAAGTCTGCCTGTTCTCTGTCTCATTGAACAGAGGTGACTAACAGGAAACACAAACAGAACATACAGCGAGATTGTACAACTCCATTGGCTCATTTTACTAGAGGACTCAGATGATGTCGGTGTCATGTGAACAGAAAAGTAAATGACACACTCACCACACACAGTAACACCATAAATCTAACTTATCCCTTCATTCACTCCAGGAGGAACATAGCATTTCAACAATTTATGTAATTATTAAATAGAGCTTTGTGTATGTTAAAAATATATAAAACATTCTTAATACAAAAGCTCATACCACCTAACAGGCAGCCCCCAGCTACGTCATTGTCCACCAGCCTTTGTCAGGATGTTTTCCACCAAGTCCAAGAAATATCTAATTTCATTTAACATTCTAGACAAACCTCTTCAAAGTCCTCGCTGACCCACAGCGGTATTGGGGTGCCCCAGTATCGATTCCTGGATATAGCCCAGTCACGGGCATCCTTCAGCCAGTTCCCAAAACGCTTCTCTCGCACAAACTCGGGTACCCTGACAAGAGACAGAAAACAGGAACAACAAGGTGTTCAGTCTAAAGAAAACGAGGAGATGGTCTTAATTCATAAGGATTATTACGGATAGATCCACTAAGGTTTCGGCAGAATGAACCCATCCATTAGAGGATCTACCACTATGGCTGCAAGACGCTGCCTGAACACTGTAGAAAACAAACAGTTTTCTCCTTGATTTCATATAACTACAAATAGGGCTGAGCAGTTCGGTAGACTGAGATGCATTTGGCTTAGTTACAATGTATCTTCTCTGGGTTGGACAATTTACAAGCCCAGAACACAAAGTTTTCCTCTTCATTTCTAATACCAGATTCTGAAACTAGTTACAAAACTAATTAGGGAAGTAATTCAGCTGCACGGAGAGGTGCGGGAATAGGACACCCCCCAGACGGTGTAAGAAGTGGGTTAATAGTACAGCAACCTATTCTCATTCCCTCAGGATAAGCTGGGATAAAACACTGTGGCCTCCTTTTTTTGCTAGCCGATGGAATGACCCCAGGGAAGCCAAAGACGAGAAGCTAATTAGATTCGTTATTTCAATTCTTTACATCCTCCAGGGCATATTGTCCAAATCCAGACGATACTCTAAAGAGAGGAATTAAACCAAATGAACATACAGCTTACCCTACTTTTCCAAAATACAAAATATATGATCTGTAAATATAGCTGCATAACCAGCTTGTACAAGAACCAGGTAGTATAAACGGACACAGGGCAGTACATAGAGTATAGTGTGACACAGATACAGATATCTCATACACACAAATGGTTCAGAGTGGAGTGTTCACGGTATGCAGTGTCTAGTACCAAGAGAGGACAATTGATGAAACGACAATCGGGTCATGGGCGCCAAAGGCTTATTAATGCGCTTGGGGAGCAAAGGCTAGCCCGTCTGGTCCAATCCCACAGAAGACCTACTATAGACTAATATGTCACAGCTCGCAGTGCATCTTAGCTTGCTGCGTATCAGGCTGTGTATCCACAGACTCGTCAGAGTGCCCATGGTGTCCACAGCGCCTACAATGGACACGTGAGCGCCCAAACTGGACATAGAGCAATAGGATAAGATGGCCTGGTATAAAAATCGTTTAGGAATGGTTTGAAGAACATGACAGAGCTCAAGGTGTTGACTTTTCATCCAAATTTCCCCGATCTCAATCTGATCGAGCATCTGTGGGATGCGCCAGATACCACAAGACATCTTCAGAGGCCTTGTGGAGTCCATGTCCCAATGGGTCAGAGATGTTTTGGCGGCACGAGGACGATCTACACAATATTAGGCAGGTGGTTTTAATGTTGAGGCTTATGGGGGTATAAATACAAACTGTGGTTCTCCTTACCAGTAACACTGACTGTTGTTCTCTAACAGCTTCTCCACCATGTGTTCCACTCGTACAAACCAGCTGGGAACAGCTTTGTAAATAAGCGGAGTGTCTGATCTGAGGAAAGATCATGACAAGACACCGTTATCTGAGAGGAATAGGATCCTGCATTCACAGTATGATATTACAGGGTCCTCACCTCCAGCAGAACGGATAGTTGTGCTTGTAGCTGCTGCTGTGTATCAGGCGGCCTTTCTCCTTCAGTAGCTTTATAATGTTTTTATCAGCATCCTGTGGATACAGACATGATGCTCACAAGAACTGGTGTTTGTAGGAAATAAAACAATCGCTACATTTGTTAGACTTAGCAAAGAACAGAAAGAAATCATTTTTGCCTGTTGATGTTTAATCAGTGAATACCAGACAATGAAATAAGGTGCAATATTTAATTTTACATTTTTAATTGGACATTCTATAGAACAGGTGCCATGGAAGGAATATACTCTTCTGGACATACAGAGGAGGGACATGAATGTGGAATTTAGGAGAAGAATGAGACTGATGCTCCTCAGAGGCTACAAGAGATTATTCCATTGTCTTCAATAGGAGTAATCAATAAATAAATGCAATAAGGATTTACCAGTTGTAATGAAACAAACTAAAAGTCCATTAAAAAGCAGGTCCATAGCAAGAACTATATTATTCTGCAGCACAAGACAAAACCCTGAGCGATTATAGGAGAGGATCCACCTCCTAAGGTACCTTTTGCCTCCTATGTACAGATATCCACTGCTGGGAGATGAATTGCTGAAGACTTTAGCTGCAGATTCAGTGGGTCTTTAGGTGGCGCTATGTGTACTGCTTGCTCCAAAGCTCTTCACTTTATAGATAACCCTTCTACTGAAGGCTGAAAACTTTGTTTGCAAAACCCTTCTGCTAAATGCCTGGTAAAAATTAGTTATAATTTAGCCAGCACAGTGCTCTTTATACCCTATGGTGAAGCAGCGTCCCCAAAATAGGATGAATGAGAAATACATTTGTGACATTTTCAGACAGTAACAATATATGTTTAGTTTCATAGGTGTTACTCTGCCTCGTTAATACAACCTTGACATACTGTCCAGCAAAGTCAGTCACTTCCTGAGTGAAACAGCCGGATGCGTTGACGGGACACACGGGCACAGAGTCCTTCTGGATGATGTTGAAGTCCATGCAGACCCTATAGTCGTCCTGAGAGGGAAGAAAAAATATTAGCCCAGGTAAAAGCTGGCAATGAGGGCTGGGCATTACTAATGACAGATATGGACAGCGAAATTGCACAGTGGTTAGCACTGCTGCCTCATAGCGCTGGGCCATTGGTACAATACCTACCAGGGCTCTATCTGTGTGGAGTTTGTATATCCTCACCCGGTTTGTGTGTGTTTTACTGGGTGCTCTGGTTTCCTCCCACTTTTCAAAAACATACTGGTAGATTAACTGTCTTGTGATCAAATGGACTAATGTGAATAATTACATATTCTCTCTACAGCATTGCCTAAGGTGATGGGTGCTATTGAAATGAATATTATTAGTAAGTGGTCACATAATAAACAAGATGCACACTAAGCAGAACCCAGATGTTACACCGCAGCTACTGAAAGCCACGGGTCATATGTCCATCTATTCCTGTCTGACTGGTTCTCAGCAACTAGTGGAGTTACATACCCATAATCAACTAGGTCTGGAAAGTGGAAGAAGATCACAGAAAAGGCATCAGGCAAGTGTAATAGGTGGCTTTATTTTTGGTAAACGCAGGATCTCAGGATCCCACCATCTCTTTTCTAGTTTTTGCTCCTGATTACCGATGCCAAACTCTCACCAGTGAGATTTCTACTGCAATCAAATCATGACATGTGGATAAATGACACAGTGACAATCACTGCGTCAGTGACAATAAGAGCAATCACTGCTACATAGGCACAACTACCATTCCGGAACACATCACAAAAGCAGAATAATCAGCCAACTGCAAAAACGTGGCTGTGGCTTTTAATTTCACACATTTACACTTATTTCTGATGCAAACATGATGTGCTGCTGCCACCAAGTGGTGTTCAAGGAAACACATTCCCTTCATGGAATTACTGCTCTTACTCACCGCACCAAAGTATGGAGCCTGATGTACCACCCCGGTGCCTTCTTCTGACTTCACGTAGTTGTCATACAAAACTGTAAATGCTCCCTTCTCTGCTGCCTAAAAATAAGAACAACTAGTGTCAACATATATTCATAAGACGACCATTCAGCAATCGACATTTCAAAACCTGAATTGGCGCTATTAAGGCAATGCACATTTAAAGTCAGTGAGTGGAAATTAATGTGTGACTCTACAGCTTGGCTGGAATATAATATAATGGTGATATAGCATCACAATGCCACATTGATCAGGATAGTAGCCTCTGAGGCGGGGAAACACTAAATACTGATCTGCAATAGACATCTGTGGGACTGTTTATCTGAAATTACAGTTTCTTTAAGTAACTCCGTGTATTCCACATATTATCCATTTTCCTGGATAATGTGCTCACCTCTTTCCTAATGATGCAGAGAATCTGGGATAAATCAAGTTATTAGTCATATCCCAACAACAATATTCTAAAACGGGGCACAAATTTGATAGTACATGTCCCCAAAGGGGCTGCAAGAACAACATCATCATCATGAAAATATAACATCACACAAAAAGAAAACTAGAGCGTCAAGGGTAGGTGCCTGGTGTCTCCAAATGGACCAAGGGAAATTAATTTAACGCAAGTATAAAATAAAAAAGAGGATTTTTATACTTCCGATAAATCTGTTTCTCTGATTCCCTCTAGGTGACACTGCTACCATTGGGTTTTATGAGGGGACACAGGAGTTGGCACTTAGATAATTAACTGTTTAATATAACTGTTGACAGAACTATTCTCCTCTGCAACCCCTGTTGCTCCTCAGTGTTATTGAAAAGCCCCAAGGAAGGTAACCAGAAACAACTTGCAACCAGCCAATAGCAGTAGAGTGGAAAGGGAGGAGACGCAGGGTCCCCCAGATGGAATCAGAGAAATGGATTTATCGTAAGTATAATTATCCTCTTCTCTCTTTCATCCAATCAGGAGAACACTGCTACCATGGGGACATTCCAAAGCAACCCCCTAAGGGAGAGAATGCTCCTTCGACCCAGCATGTAGAACCTTACAGCCAAATCTCACATCTGGAGACACAAAAACAGAACAGTTTCCGCTGAATTCCAGTTGCATGCAGCCCAAGAAACCCCCACATCCAGACACAGGCTGAACTGAATTACCATAATTCTGCCCGATTGTGGATATTGTCCACCTGGTGATGGTCTGTTATATAGCTGGTCAACTCCTCGTTAGCCTTGTACAAAACAAAGGAGAATCCCGTCTGACTTTCTGGCCTTCAACATGATATTGACCACTCTGGAAGACAAATCCCTGAACCTCATGAGCCACGGCGTTAAAGCCATCCAAGGAAGGTCCAGGTGCTGAAAGGGACCCTGTAGCAGGAGGTCATCACGAGGAGGCAGATGCCACCCCAAATCCCCCTGTCATGTGCACTACATCTTTGTATAAGGTCTGACGGGGCATTCAGGAACACAGGAAGCCCTCTCTGCTCTAGCCAACAGAGAACCAGAGGGTGCATCCTGATGTGTGTGTGGGCAGGAGGGATCCCAAGCGGAAATCCCATCCACCGCGCACGCCATGGTTTCCCTTGTCCTGAAACAGAACCTGGGGCACTTGACTGTTGCGGTACAACTCCATGAGGTCCACATCTGGAAGACCCTACCTCTGGACCAATCAGCGGAATTTCTTTGGATGGAGAGACTACTCCCCTGGCAGCATGTCTACTGAGAAAGTCTGCCTCCCAATTTTCCACACCCAGGAAAACACTACTGATACTGTCGGGATGAACTGTTCCGCCCAGGACAATATCTGGGTCGCCTTTCACCCTTCTGGACTCCTCGTGCTGCCTGCCAATTGACATACGCCGTGACATTGCTCGACTGATGGTGCGACTGAGCCCCCTGTAGTGCTGGCAAATGGCACAGAACTTTAAGATGATTGGAGGCAGCAGTGAAAGACAAAGGCTCACCAGCCCTGAAGACCAGCATCTATGGTGACCAATATCCAGGACCACAGGGCAAAGGACCTGCCCACCATCAAGTGATCCGCCACCAATGGAGAGTCTTGGAGACAACTTGAGCATCTGAGAGGTCAGCTAGACATGGGATCCCGAACAGTTTGACAATAGGTACCACAATGTAACCGACCATACGGGAGAGTTTTGAAGGTGGAGACCATCTTCTCCACCAGCTTCATATGGTGGAGGATGGAAGGGCCACTCCACTCATGATTCTCCTCACCGTGGCCTTAAGAGAGTGCACCTTGTCATTTTGGAAGAAAGCCTACTGCGCTCCGTTCAAGATAAGGCCAAAGAACACCATTCGCCAGGGAACCAACTGGGAAGTTCAGGATCCACTAGTGTTGTTCCAGCACTTTTATGGTCCGTGAAAGATTGAGCTGGTTCTGATCAGGTCCTAACTTTATGAGGAAATCGTTCCGATAGGGGACAATGCATACTCCCAAGGAACATAACCATGCAGCTATGATCTTAGAAAAGACCTGTGGAAAGGCCAAAAGGAAGAGCCCTAAATTGTCCTTCCCAGATAGGCACTTGGAGAGAAGCATCTTGGATGTCAATGGAGGTCAGGAATTAATCCGTTGATCACTCACCTCAAGGACCCCATGCGAAACATGTTCACCCGGAGATGTAGATTTACAGCCTTCAGGTTTAGAAAGGGACGAAAGGAGCCATCAAGTTTGGGAATCGGAAAGAGGTTTGAATAGAAACCTCTACCCCGTCAGGACCTGGTAGATGACTCCCGCAGAAAGAAATGATTGATTGGAACAGCCAATCTTTTCCCTTTGTCATGCAGAAGCATGATGGAAAAGTGGCCGACCTTCAAGGTCTATCATGTAACTCCACTGCATAATCCCAGTGATCCACTACTCTTGAAAGTAAGCCACCCATTGATCTCGGGACAAGAGCAGGCATCAACCCACTCCCGCGAGGTGGGGAGGAACCCCGTCAGGCTACAGGCTTGTCAGGTTTTGTAGATCTTGAACGCCTCAGGAAATAGGAGTACTTGCCCCTCAGAGTGACCTCTGAATAGCCCACGTGTGGTCGAGTCACCTCGAAAACGGCCAACGGAACAATCCAAACCTAGGTCGCCATGGTTTGCATTAACAGGAAGGAAGGTGCTCTTAGTCTGACCGATCATGTCATCCAGCTGCGGACCAAAAAGTACCAAGCCCGCATAATTAAATGATTGCAAGGACTGCTTTGATTCTACATCAGCATCCCAGGAACACAGCCACTCAGTCCTCCTGGCTGAACTTACAAAATTGGGTAAAGGTGTGAACAAAGGATTAGGTAGACGCCTGACAGCTGCTCATTCGAGGTGCCATGCCAAGCCTGAAGATTCTCAGGAACTGGCTGCCCTGCCGTAACATAAACCTGACAAATTACAACCATAATCCACTGAGCAAGTGTTAGTTTAGAGGCTGGACAGCCCCATTTGTGCGCATCAGAGCACCAAAATATCCTCAGTCTTGTGCACTTCTTGGGTCCTACGCAAATAAGTACACAAAGCTCTGACCAAATCCAAAGAACAAAGAGGCCTCATCCTCTGAAAACCGACACCTGGTCAGTGACGGGATGACAATACCCTGACTAATGTGATACCAGGACACCACCTTAGGAAGGAAGGTAAGTTTGGTCCTCATGAACAATTAGAAGAGGAGACTTACAGGATAAAACTGCCAGCTCTGAAACTCTTCTAGCCATAGAAATGGGCAAAAGGAAGACAGTCTTCCACATAAGGAGTTTCAAGTCCAGAGAGTCCAAGGGTACAAATGGGGAATGCTGCTAAGCTTACCGCCCCATTTCCCTTCTCCCATTTGCCTCCAAAATACTCGAGAGACTTGTCTGCAACCGTCTCTCCACCTACCTCTCTGAACACTCCCTCCTTGACCCTCTCCAATCAGGCTTCCGCCCCCTCCATTCCACTGAAACTGCCCTGGCTCAAGTTACGAACGATCTCCTCTCGGCTAAAGCCATGGGCCACTACTCCCTCCTGATTCTCCTTGACCTCTCAGCGGCCTTTGACACCGTTGACCACCCCCTCCTGCTTCACACCCTTCAGTCCATTGGTCTCTCCGGTATCGTCCTCTCCTGGTTCACCTCTTACCTTGCCGACCGTTCCTTCTCTGTTTCCACCTCTGATTCTCTCTCCCCTTCTTCCTCCCTTCCAGTCGGGGTCCCTCAGGGCTCTGTCCTTGGACCCTTACTATTCTCACTAAACACCTCTTCTCTGGGTGCACTCATCAGCTCCTTCGGCCTCAAGTACCACCTTTATGCTGATGACACTCAACTCTACCTTTCCTCTCCTGATCTCTCTCCCTCCCTTCTTTCCAGGGTATCCGCATGCCTCTCTGCCATCTCCTCCTGGATGTCCTCTAGATTTCTTAAACTCAATCTTGCTAAAACTGAACTCATTGTCTTTCCTCCCTCTCGTACCTCCTTCCCCTCTGACCTCTCCATCACTGTTGACAACTCATCTATCTCCCCTGTTCCCCAACTCCGCTGCCTAGGTGTCATCCTCGACTCCTCCCTCTCCTTTGCCCCTCACATTCACTCTCTCGCCAAATCCTGCCGTTTGCAGCTTCGCAACATTGCCCGCATTCGGCCCTTCCTCTCCCAGGATGCCACCAAATCTCTCGTCCACTCTCTGATTATCTCCCGCTTGGACTACTGCAACCTTCTCCTTATCGACCTCCCCCTCTCTCATCTCGCTCCCCTTAGATCTGTACTTAACGCCGCTGCTAGGCTTATTTTCCTCTCTCGCCGTTCCACCTCTGTATCCCCACTCTACCAAGCCCTTCACTGGCTCCCCTTCCCCTACAGAATCCTTTTCAAGCTCCTCACTCTGACTTACAAGGCCCTCGCCTACTCCACTGCTCCCTACATCTCTAACCTTATCTCTATTCACACTCCCTCCCTCTCACTGCGATCGTCCAACGATCGTCGCCTCTCTTCCCCTCTGATTACCTCCTCTCATGCACGTATCCAAGACTTCTCCCGCGCCGCTCCCCTCCATTGGAACAAGCTCCCTCGCTCCATCAGAACTTCAACTAATCTGTCCTCTTTTAAACGAACATTAAAAACCCACCTTTTCCTTAAAGCCTTCCAGTCTCATGCCTAAACTCCCACCGGTCGGCTACCTCTCTTTCTCATCCCTTCTTCCCTTCTCCCCCTTCCTCCCGTCTCTCCGTCTCATCCATGTGTCTGTCTGTCTTCCCCTCCCTTTAGATTGTTCGCTCCTTTGAGCAGGGCTCTCCTACCTTCTGTTTCCATCACTTTTAACTGCGCTCTCCAGCTACTCAGCTCACCTCCTCTCAGTCCCTCTGCCCTGTCTCCTCTCGCTTCTCTCCGCTCCCCTCAGTGACTCTCAACCTGTCATCCGTGCCCACCCTCTTGGGCCATAGTTACCTGCCTGTACTCACTTTTCCCCTCCCTCCCTCTCTTTCATGCTGTGCCTGAGCCCCCAGAGTTATAGTGCTTACTGTTACTTGTACTGTGCCATTGTTTGTCCTTGTACGGCGCTACGGATACTTTGTGGCGCCCTATAAATAAAAAATAATAATAATAATAATAATAATAATAATAATAATAATAATAATAATAATAATAATAATAATAATAATAATAATCATTCAACACCAGGTTTAAATCCAAAGGAGCTACTGTAAGAATATATGGGGGTTGTATATGAGGCACCCCCTGCAAGACTGTCTGAACATCTGGCATTAGAGTCATATTTGACAGCGTCCAGCCTTCCTTTCATACGAGACAATATATATCTTCTAGGTCAGATGATAATTTATCTATATTTTTAGTCTGAAATTTGGTTTGCACCACACGCTCAGACAATCCTTTAGCTTGAAGTGTCATGGCTTTAACAGCCATGCCGTTAAAGCCAGATGTTCTAAAAAAATTCCAACACATTCTTTGAAAGCTTGGGTTCCTCCAAGGTCCAAAGACACTGGAAGCAGGCATGAAGAAACACAGCTCCCCAAGAACAAAGGCTGACATGCATGCAAGGTCCAACCTGGTGAGATACATCAGGTATTGTGGTGAACAAACCATTGACCCCGAAAGAGTAGACTGGCTCCAACCACAGCAGAACCTGGATGGGTAAAACGCCTGTCATGTCATCTGCTTGGCAGAAGACTCTGCAAACCACTCCTGTAGGCTTGCCACCTAACAAGCCCTAAGAAAGCTGTTCAGATCAGCGTTTCAATGCCTTGTTCACCCATGCATAGGCCAACGTGGGCCTTAAGTACATTTTTGTGGTGGCAAGAGCCTTCTTAAGAATGCATTCGACTTTACGGTCCAGACCATCCTTAAGCGTGGCTGCACTAGGAATGGGGATGGTAGGTGTCTTTCACAACCACGTTACAGGAGTATCATAAGAGGCGTTTCCCATTTACCAATATCTTTAGAGGGAAGAGAATAACAGGACAGCAGCCTCAAACTTCTGGTCCGGCGAGTTCCAATCCTCATTCAACAAATCATCCACCTTGGAGGAAGAAGGAAGAAGGAAAATAAGAGTGCTTTTCGAACTCCATTTAAACAGAGCAAGCTCCACAGTCTCAGCGACTGCTACCTCTGGGATGTCTAACACCTTGCACACAGCCCGTATCCATCCCGACGGTCAGAGGTGACTTTCTCCCAGAGGGGAGTCCAACACATCTGACGTAACAAGCACTTCGCCCTCCTGCTGGTAAGATCAGTCAGTCACAATCTGACACTAGGCCATGTACCGAAGTCACTACACCTCTGACCCAAGCAGCTTCCTCCGAGACTACAGCCACAGGACCATGGCCTGGCACTACAGGTGCTGAATGCACCAGACTCCCAGAGGTGCCCGAGGGAACCTGGGAAAGACCGTCCCACTATTGGAACGGACTAGCTAAACTATCTCAGCCATAGATTTGGCTACAGACCTAGCCCAGGCAGCCTCCGCTTTGGTACCTCTGATCCACTGCTCCTAGCTGCACACAGCTGTCCATGTTGTGCACTGTATCAATGTCAACCGCCATTATGGCAAGACCACTGATGCCACTCTGGAACACACAGATAAAACTAAATAAATAAATTGCAAAATAAAAGAAAAAAAAACAAAAAAAAAAACGAGACCCTGCCTCGCTGGGGCACTGAACTAAACTGAAGGCCTATCAGGAAAGGGGTTCTAGAGGGGGAGGAGTTACAGTGAACTGTTAAGTCTTAAAGTGCCCGCATGCCTACAATATATTCCAATGTACCTGGTGTTCCCCAATGGATGCAGGAGAAAAAGGAGGGCAACACAATGAGGGAGAACTGTATTACTTTCCCTGCTACTGGATGCAGATCTATTTCAGGTGGAGAAAGTGGAAAGACACATGAGGTAAGAATTGTCAGATAAAATACACAGTTTGTACCTTAGCAAAATAGTCAAACAATGGCTTATACTTCTTTCCCTTAAGGTTAATGCCAGGAAACCTGTTGGAGAGAACAGAAATTAAATATGAAGGTCATCTCTCTTACAATGTTTATTATACATGTGTTGAGATACAGTACTGTAGGGAAAATACAATTTGTGCAGGATGTAATTAGTAAGACAACAATGCTCATTTCTGAGCGACTGACAAACACAAAAACCAGCACCAAAGACAAAAGGTCAGCAAAGAATACATCAATTTAACTTCTGTTAAAACGCATTAGAGAAGAGGATCCTGGTACCTTTCCAAAATATCATATTCATTTTCACTCTTGTACAAAGTGGACAGTCTGGCCTCCATCAGTATATAGAGGTTTCCATTGGATTTATCTAGGAAAGTAAGAGGTTATACTGTATGTAGCAGATTCGCTGGAGTTGTAAAGGGAGAACTGACAAAAACAGTTTCATTGTTTCTCACCTCTCAGCTTGATGTAGATCAATTCTGGATTAACACAAAGAGCCAAATTGCTGGGGAGGGTCCACGGGGTGGTTGTCCAAGCCACAAGTGAAACGGTTGGGTCTTCCAGTAATGGGAAAGTGACTATTACAGAGGGATCCTGAACATCCTGAGATAGACAACAAAGATAGTAAGAGCTCTTGGAAAGAAGAGAGGGTCTCAGCCAGCTGTGGCCTCTTACCATAGTAAAGTCTTCACCACATTATCTTGTCATCAATTACAGTCCTGAATGGTTCTATACCTCACACCTTGAAATTATTATAAAGGAGATATCTGGAATGCAATCTATACCTTGTAGTTCTGGTGGGATTCGAAGTTGGACAGAGGAGTATTACACGCAGTCGAGAATGGCATGACCTTAACGCCTCGATACACCAGTCCTTTATCATACAGCTGTTTGAACACCCACCTGAGTTCCAAAGAGAAACAGCAGTTAAAAACAAATAGCCATGTAGGGCGTGGAATGGGGAGGCTGAGTAAGATGGATTCCAGAGGTTAGACAGGATGTGAAAGGGGAAAGCACAACTCTGACTGTGATTGCAGAAACACAGAGTTTCTTAGCTCTGGTCTTTCAGGAATATCCCTGTGCTTACTCATAAATCTCAATAAGTTAGAGGTCCAGATTAATCTGCATGCTGCAGTAATAAGAGGATTCTTACTCACCGTAAAATCTGTTGCTTTGACTCCATTAGGGGCCAGTGCGAGACATTGGGTGCGCAGTGTTCCCCAATGGAGTCAGAGAAAAAAATTTTACGGCGAGATAAAATCCTCTTTTCTCTTTCCCACCATTAGGGGACACGGCGAGACATTGGGAACATACCAAAGCTGCCTCTAAGGGAGGGATTGCTCTGGAACGGTTGCGTGCAACACCTTGCAGTCAAAGCTCGCCTCACTGGATGCAAAGTCCTGCAACCTTTAAACACTGGAGAAGGTTTGAACAAATGACCACGTTGCCACCCTGCACATCTGCTGTACCTAAGCACTATGACGTGCCACCCAAGAAATACTCACCGCCTAGGCAGAGTGAGCTTTCAGTCACCTGAACAGGCTGAGAGGCACGCACAGATACCATCCGACAGGTGGAAGTGAGCCAGCGGGCAAAAGACTGATCTGAAGTTGGCCAGCCCCGCTATTGAGCATCGAAGCGGAAGAAGAGTTCATTAAATCTTATGGACAGAGGCCATGTGGTCAACCCAGCACCGAAGAGCACAAACCACCTCCAACGGAGGTAAAGTGTCATCCGAAAAGGAAGAATAACAGAATGCTGAGACCACAATCTCCTAATTCAAGTGGAACTTGGACACTACCCTCAGAACAAAGAAGGCCTGGTGCGAAGCACCGCTATATCCTCATGGAAAAAAAAAGAATGGAGGAGTGCAACCAGCCTCCCCAACACAGACACCCTTCGATGTCCAAAAGGAACACCTCCTTCCATGTGAGATGACTTAAATCCACAGAATCCAGCGTTTCAAAAAGGGACCAAGGCAAACGCTCTGAGCATCAGATTGAGATTCCATGGCTCCATAGGATGAAAGGGGCTGAACCTGAAGAACCCTTGAAGAAAAGTTTGAACATCTCCAGAGTCTGCCAACCTGCACTGAAATAGATGGAGATCACCGAGACCTGCACCCTGAAGGAACCAAGGCGGAGTACCTTATCCAGACTGGCCTGTAAAAAGGAAAGCAACCTAAGGAGCCAGAACTGGAATGTGTAAAGACCCTGAGATTCACATCAAAAGCTGTACATCTTCCAGACCCGATGATAATGGCTGAAGAAGATGCCCTATAGGCTTTATTCAAGGTACCAACCACCTCATGCGCAAAAATACCTCTGGCCCTAAGACAGCCATGCTGTCAAAGCTAGACGATCGAAAGAGTGACAAAGAAAAAGCCCTTGAACCAGAAGATCTGGTCGCATTGGTACACTGAAGGAAGGCGCCGCCGCCAGCCACAGAATGTATGAGAACCTTACCTGCGAGGTCATGAGGAGCTACCAGAATTTTTAACTTCCTGTTTAGCAGCCGTGAGGGCATGGTAATTGGATGGAACAGGTGCTCCAGCCGGAAGTGCCACGGAATCGTTATGGCATCGGAGAATCCCCCCTGAGGATATCTTGACTTTGAGCAATAAAAGGGGGACGTGAAAAATCAGTATAGACGCCCTGAGGACTAAGTCCGGAGTGCCCCAACGCTGCACCAGAACAAAGACGTCTCCGTCGAGGGAACATTCTCCTGGGTGAACAGCCTGCCTACTGAGAAGTCGGCCTCCCATTTTTCCACGCCAGGGATAAAAGTGCCCCATATTATGGGAACATGACGCTCCGCCCAAGCTCTAATCCTGGCCGTATCTCACATTGACATCAAGCTAAGTGTTCACCCTGATGAACGAGATACGCCACAGCCGTGGCATTGCCTGACTAAATCCTTAGAGGTTTCCTGGTCAGGAACTGCTGGGCCTGAAGCAACACCCTATGCAGCGTAAAGCTCCAGGACATAGATTTGGAAGAACCGTTTCCTGAGAGGACCAAAGACCTTGGAACCTGAGGGATCCTATTACAGACCAGGGTCCAGGGATGAAACTACTGGCCTCTTTCCAGACTGTGTTTGGTAACCACCATGAGAGGGATAGACAAATGGGTTTGGACAGAGATGATATGTCCAAATGTCCGTAGGAGCCAGACCCCTTTTAAAGAATCTCCCTCTGGAGAGGTCGAGAGTGGAATTGCGTATATGGTACTGCCTTGAACACAGATACCATGGTTCCCAGAAGCTTCATGCAACTGAAGAGAAAAATTCTCTCCGCGCCAGGACAAAACTGGTCCTGTACTGAAGTGAGAGGACCTTGTCCTCCGGTAGGAAGACCCTTTGGGTCAAATCTATAAGAGGCCCAAGAAACGCATCTGCTATGCCCGATTGAGCGAGAATTTAGGTAGGTTCAGAACCCAGCTATGCTCTTCCAGAACTTGTTGGGGACACAGAGAAGCTGCCGGAGCCTTCAGAAGGAGGTCGTCCAGATAGGGTTTTATTGTGACTCCCTGGGAGCGCAGTCGCCCAGCCATGAGTCATTACCTCAGAAACACTTGAGGCCCGGTGTCAAGACCGAAGGGCAGTACCCTGATCTGGAAGTGAAAATTCTGTACAGCAAAGTGAAAAAGACACTGGTGCATGTAAGAAGACCTCCTTGAATTCTATTAAGGCCAGGAACTCTCCCTGTTCCCTGCCTGCAATGACTGTGTGCAGGGAGGACATGCAAAACCAGAGAACTGCGACTTGCCTTCGAGAATTTAAGCCGGCCTAGAGGCTCGTTGCCTAAATGTACCTCTGCCTGTACTATATGATCCTCAGGGAGCCGAGGAGTGACCACTCGATGGGGCACCCCGACCCCAGACAAGGGAACGAAAGGGTTGAAACCGTCCCTGTCGTGGCCTGGTGGAGCTGACAAAAAGAGAGGTACCCTTAGATACTAGTCTGTAATTCTGCAAAAGTGATTGGAACGTCATCCAGGAATCCTCTGGCTAACTGCTCTGACCATAGCTGGATGGCTTTATTAATCCAAGTTATAAACATGTTGGATGTAAACAAACTGCCTGTCGCCACTTAAGCTGAACGAAGGACCAGGTCACCCTTCTTGTTAGGGGGGCCCCTAGAGACAACCCCCCAGGGGTCTCTGCCCATTTAACCAATTCCTCTACCGGAAGAGGATAATGCGATTTAATCTGCCCAGCCTGAAATTTTGTATATTTGGCTTCTGCCAAGAATCAGACACCATGACCATCATCTGAGTAAAGGGTCATCTAAATAGGGCTAGTGCGGATGGGGCCGCAGGCTCAAGTTCCGCAAAGCCTAAAGTGAGTCTGATGCTTAGGCTGAGGTTATCCACTCTGTGGGTGGATGTGGAATCCTCAAAGTTAATAGTGTCTTCCTCTGTAAATCAAGATCCATCTAGCCATCCTCAGCTGAGGAATGAACCAAATCCTGATCCTGACCTTGAACCACTTCTGAAAAAATATTATGCTTACCCCTGTGAGCTGGCGAGCACATGTGCCCCTGTCACTAGCACCCTGAGACAATTTGCTCTAAAACAATTCTGTCCCCTTCAAAACCTTCAAAACATAAAGACAAAAAGCCCAGCTATTTGCATCAAAAGTAACAATTAGATAATGTGCTATCAGATAGGAGAGGCACAGAGAGGTCACAGTTTAGAGCGTTGTGTGTAGCTGTAACGAGAGTCCTGTAATGGCTACCGTAATGAGGAAGCCCGCAAAGGAAACAAGAAGAGGGAAGTTCCGCCCCCATGACCACCTCTTCAATGGCCGCCTCCATGCGCAGACTAACCGCCGATACCAAGTATGGCCATGGCTGGTATGACACTACGCTGCAGAAAATAATAGGAAACACGCTGCTTGGAATACTCTCTGTAGACCTGGGCACTGTTATACAGTGCAACCGCTGTCGGTGCCCCTGCAGCGGTAGCGCTCTTTGCCTAGGGGATCTGCCGGCAAGTCCATCGGAGGAGGAGAGGCTGTAAGCTTCACTCCCATCCGACACTATCAGATCCCAATGCGGCCCTCTAGGCAGCTCTGATTAGTGTACCCAGTCTATGCTCATTCTATCTAGCTGATGGTAACGCGACTGTCGGCAATGGTGAGGGAAGCGGTCATGCTTCTCTCCCCTGTGCAGAGATCCAGAGTAAAGGAAGCCAATTTGGGTGTACACTCCTCTGGGTCTTTTACAAGGGGTCCCTGCGCTGCACCTGTAAGAGGAGAAAAAATAAAACCGTGAGAAAACTATTTCTAACTATAGTATAGACAGGAGCCTATACAAACGTGTCCTATCTCCTAGGCACTTACAAAAAACTGAGGCCTGAGCAGGAGAGGAGGGGCATTGTAGAGGGGGAATGTGGGGTTCAAACATGTATAAGTGCCTAAACTCCTAATCCCACCTACTATACCCAATGTCTCGCAGTGTCCCCCAATGGTAGGAAAGAGAAAACAAGATATTTAAACTCCCCGTAAAATCCCTCTCGTAGTCCATTGAGGGACGCTGCTAGACATAGGAGTATAGTAAGTGGTCCCAAGAGTCAAGGAACCTAAACAAAAAACTTGTGAGTGTAGCTCCACCTTTACTAAACCCCTCCCACAGAAAAGAGTATCCAGTTTTTGTATAACAAAGGAGGGCCGAATAAAAGTTAACCAAAAACAAACAACACAGTCAACCCAACACACACTACAAAGCAAGGGTGGGCGCGCAGTGTCCCCCAATGGACTACGAGAAAAGAGGATTTATGTACTTACGTTAAATCCGTTTCTCCGATTCCCTCTGGGGGACACTGCTTACCATGGGTTGTGGAGGGAGCTTGGGGAGTTGGCACCTAACTAGTTAACTTTAGTACTGCCGACAGACCCCTCTCCTCTACAATCCCCCTGCCCCCTCTTGTTCAGTTAATCAAAAAGCCCAAGGAGAAAAGGCCAGTCAAACAAGAGCACACAGAAAAACAGCAGAAGGGAGGGATCGCAGTGTCCCCCAGACGGAATCAGAGAAACGGATTTAACGTAAGTACATAAATCATCTTTTCTCTTTCATCCAGTCTGGGGGACACTGCTTACCATGGGGACGTTCTAAAGCAGCCCCCTAAGGGTGGGACTACTCTGAAAATCCCGCTCGTAAAGCATTACGAGTGAAGTTTGCATCCGCAGATGCAAATACATTGAATTGGTAGAATTTTGTAAAGGTGTGGACAGAGGACCAGGTGGCTGCCCTGCAAAGCTGGTCTGCAGAAGCCCCATTTCTCGCTGCCCCAGACGCCCCTACCGATCTGGTGGAATGGGCCGTAAGTCTCTCCGGCACAGGACGGTTAGCCTTTATGTAAGCTTGCCTAATGGTCGCCGTAATCCATCTTGCGATGGACTGTTTTGAGGCTGGCCAGCTTCTCTTATTAGCATCATAAAGAACAAACAGGGAATCCGTACGTCTAATCTGAGAAGGTCTTGACATAAATGCGCAGAGCCCTAACCACATCTAACTTTTCCATAGACTGATGATCCGACTGGGAAGTAGATGAAAAAACCGGAACTACAATTTCCTGGTTAAGATGGAAAGCCGAAACTACTTTTGGAACGAAAGAAGGGAGGGTTCTTAACACCGCTCTGTCCTCAAGGAAAACCAAATATGGTTCCCGACAAGACAAAGCTCCTAATTCTGAACTCTTCGAGCAGATGCGTTAGCCAAAAGAAAAAGGACCTTCCAGGTCAACCACTTCAATTCTGCCACATGTAAAGGCTCAAAGGGGGGCCCCTTAAGCATATCCAGTACCAGGTTGAGATCCCATGGTGCTGTAGGCGGAACATAGGGAGGCTGAATATGCAAGACTCCCTGGAGAAAAGTCCTAATATCTGGCAAATCTGCTAATTTCATATGAAAAAATACTGAAAGTGCCGATACCTGGACTTTTAGGGAACCTAACATAAGACCTGCTTCCAGGCCATCCTGAAGGAAAGCTAACAAGCGAGGGAGGCGAAAGGAGGACAAGTGGCATGTCCTATTTTCGCACCATCTAATGTAGGCTCTCCAAATCCGGTGATAGATGCGAGCTGAAACTGGCTTCCTAGCTCGCATCATAGTGTTCACCACGCTGGGAGAAAAAACCTCTAACCCTCCAGAGGCTGGCTTCAACAGCCATGCCGTTAAACTGAGCTGAGGTAAATTCTGGTGACGGAAGGGACCCTGCAGAAGAAGGTCGTCTCGAGACGGAAGACGGAACCCCGGTCCTTCCACCACAGATATTATGTCTGCATACCAGACTCGGCGCGGCCATGAGGGAGCTACTAGAATTACTGGCAGACCGCCCTGCCTTACTCGTCTGAGAACGCGAGGAAGCATGGGAATCGGAGGAAACAGGTATCCCATCCTGAACTCCCATGACAACGTCATGACGTCCACTGCCACCGCTAAGGGGTCTCTTGCCCTTGCGCAAAACCTGAGGACATTCCTGTTGTGTCTGGAGGCCATGAGGTCTATGTCCGGAAGACCCCACCTCTGAACCAGAGACTGAAAGACTTCTGGATGGAGTGACCATTCCCCCGGCATCATCTGGTTGCGACTTAGATAGTCTGCTTCCAAATTGTGTATTCCTGGAATGAATACTGCCGATATTGCTGGAACATATTGTTCTGCTCAAATCAAGATCTGAGCTGCAATCTTCATTGCAGCTGCACTCCTGGTTCCTCCCTGTCTGTTGATATATGCCACAGCCGTGGCATTGTCGAACTGAACCCTGACAGGGTGGCCCTGGAGGAGGGTCTGGCCTCCCCTGAGGGCCAAAAGAATAGCCTTCAGTTCCAACACGTTTATAGATTGGTCGGTTCAGGAATCGGCCCTAAGGCCCTGGAGCCGGAGGTGTAGGATTACCGCCCCCCAACCATTCAGGCTGGCGTCTTTCGTGGCTATGATCCATGAACATGGAGAGAAGGATCTGCCTACTGTCATGTGATCCTGAATCAGCCACCACTGGAGTGATTCTCTCGTCCTCGGGGATAGAGAGATCCTCGGGAGATCTAGGCGTAGGTGGGATCCTGACCATTTTGTCAACAGATCCCACTGTAAACAACGAGAGTGAGCTCGACCAAAAGGAATGGTCTCGAAGGAGGCCACCATCTTTCCAAGCAGTCGCATGCACAAGTGGATTGAGGGGCTGGGAGAATACAAGACCTGGGATGTTATGCTTTGAATTGAAGCGATCTTCTCGATAGGCAGGAACACCTTTTGCTGGCTGGTGTCCATAATGAGGTCTAGGAAAACCATGCGTTGACACGGAACCATCTGGGATTTTTTTAAGTTGATCAGCCATCCGTGGCCCTTGAGAACCGCCAAGGTAAGGGACAAGTGATAACACAAGCAATTCTCTGAGGAGGATTTGATGAGCAAGTCGTCCAGATAAGGCACGACCTGAACTCCTAGAAGGTGAAGACGCGCTGCCATCACCGACATGATCTTCGTAAAAACCCTTGGCGCAGTGGAGAGGCCGAAGGGGAGGGCTCGAAACTGATAATGGGAAGATCCCACTGTGAATCTGAGGAGGGACTGATGGTCGCTCCAAATGGGAACGTGGAGGTATGCATCTTTTATGTCTATGGAAGCCATAAATTGATCTTTCTCCAAACCGTTTACTGACCTCAGAGATTCCATCTGAAATCTGTCGACCTTTAAGTGTACATTGAGGCCCTTTAGGTTTAAGATGGGTCGTAAGGAGCCGTCCGGCTTCTTGACAAGGAACAGGTTTGAATAAAACCCCTGTCCCTTTTGGTAGTCTGGGACCCTGCAGATAACTCTCTGCGAAAGAAGAGAGGCGACACAATCCTGTATTGCCCGTCTTCTTGTTGGATCTCGGGGTAGAGGGGTTACGAAGTAACGATGAGGTATGGGGCCCAGCAGGTCTATCCTGTACCCCCTTGATATAATGCCCCGAATCCAAGAGTCTTGGGAGGACGCTGCCCACTGTTTCTGAAACAAAGACAGACGACCCCCCACTGGCTCCCCCTCCAGGAGAACCGAGTGGTCGTCAGGACGCAGGCTTCTCCTGGTTCTTGGGAGTCCTGGCCGAAAACGAGGATCTCCCCTTAGAAGAGGAGCCTCGAGCATTAGGCTGTTTACCTCTAAATGACTGTCCTCTAGACAAGGATGTCTCCCGAAAGGGCTGACGAAAGGAGCTGACCCGAGGGTTCCGGCTCCTACTAGGGAATACCGGCAAGGAAGTGCTTTTGCCCCCCGTTGCCTGGGAGATCAAGGTATCTAATTCCGGACCGAACAAACCTGCTGCTGAAAAAGAAATGGTTTCAACAGACTTTTTTGATTCTGCATCTCCTTCCCAAGATTTCAGCCATAGCGTCCTTCTAGCCGAAATAGATGCCGCCTGAATAGAAGAGGAGACGGCTGCAGAGTTTTGGGCCGCCTCATAAAGGTACCCCGATGCCTCCTTCAAATGCAAAGCTAGGGGGAGTAAATCAGAGTCCTGTAAGGCCTCTGCCAGCTGGTCTGCCCATACTTCCATGGCTCTAGCAACCCAAGCTGAAGCAAAACTGGGTCTAAAGAAAGAACCCGCAGCCGCGAAAATGGACTTCAGCTCGGATTCAACTTTTCGGTCATTGGCATCCGGAAGGGACGCTGAACCAGGAGCTGGAAGTAAGGTGTGTTTTGCCAATCGGGCTATAGGAACATCCACTTTGGGAATACTCTCCCAGCGAACTACATCTTCCTCCTGCAAGGGATACAGGGAAGAGAACCTTCTGGTAACAGAGAACCTTTTTTCAGGTTGTTTCCATGCTCCTTTTGCAATGTCTTTAAGTTCTACAGAAGGGGGGAAACGGCTAGCTTTCCTTTTGGCCTTCTTAAAGAGACTTCTGTCTCTAGGGGTAGGATCCTCCGGTTCTGGGAGGTCCAACGCCTGCCTAACCGCTAAAACCAAATCATTAATAAATTGGCTTTTGGAATTTTCATCCTGTTCCAAAGATTGAACCTGGTCAGGATCGGAAAAATCTGCCCCCTCATCCTCAGAACACTCCTCAGAATCTGAAAGGACCATAAGGGGATTATCAGATCTAGGCCTCTTTCTTTTAGTAGGCGGGATGTTTGGGGAATCAAGCAACTGGTTAAGTTTATTCAAACCCCTAATAAAAGCTGTAGACCACGCCGGTTCTGTGGGGACAGGGGCTTGGTCTGTAAGAGAAGAGGAAGGTCCTGGTAAAGACTTTCCAATAGAGCCTGTGGTAACAGGGAGGCCCAGCTGAGTACTAGTATTATTAGCCACCGAAGTAGCCACAATAGATAGCAATTGGTTAAATTGAAAAACCATCTGTGCTAGCGAGGAAACCGACTGTGTCAGGGAGGCCACCCAGGCCGGTTCCTCTGTCAGTGGGGCTGAAATCTGCTGGGTTTGCGCAGGGGGAGACCCTGCTTCGCAGGCAGGGCAGAGCGCCAAAGGGTCCTTTTGCCCACAAGGTAATTTTACATGACATTTTGAACATGTGAAATATTTAGCTATAGGGCCCTTTTCCCTTATCTGTCATTCTTATAAAGGAAGGCACACCAAACACACAGACTAAATTATTAATCTAGCTGAGTAAAGAGAGAGAGAGTAATGTATGGAGAGAACAGAGTGAAATAACAAGTAATCAACTGATCTTATCATAAAAGTTGTACTTGTATTAGTTAAACACCATAAAATATTTAGGCAAGTAGGAGACTATAATGTAAACCTTACTAGCCCAGTTATTACACAAAAAACAAGTTATGTGTTTAAATAAAGCCGATACTTAGCCCATAGGCCACAAAGGGGAGAAGTCCAACAGCAGTGTCCTGTGCCTGCTCCCTCAGCTCTGTTCACTCTTCCCGGGCTTCTCTTGGCGCCAGAAGACTAGGAAAGACCATCTCTCTCTGGAAGGAGGGGGGAACTCTATGCTTTAGCTCCCCCCCCCCCTTCAGTAATTGCTGTCTCTGCAGCTATCCATCTTCAAAAAAAGAACTTGCTTGAAGCGTGGCAGAGTAGTGGAGACCTCTAGGACAGAGGTCCCCGCAGCGAAAGATACCCGACGCCCCCCTCCTATGTATGAGGGGGAATCTTGGTATAGCCCCCTTCCTCCTCTCTCTGTAGCGCCGACTGACTGAACCCAAGATGGCCGCCGGCGTCTTCAGTATCCGATAAGCGGCGCTCTATGCCTGTAATGGCAGCGCCGGTTATCGGGGAGGCTGGAGGAGTGACAGCGGTCCCTGAGACTGCTTGTCACTCCTCAATCAGGCACCCATCTTCTTTCTCTCCGGTCCCTGTCAGTGAGAGCCGCTGCCTCTCATCTGACAGGGGAATGCCTGCGCTGCCCAGCTGTGAGTGTGTTCTCTATAGTAGAACACACTCCAGCGCTGCCACCTGTATAAAAAATAAAAATCAATTTTTTAAATTACTCTAAGTACTAAAAAACACTGCCCAACTCCTGGGCACCTCCTGTGGCTGTCAAATGTCTCCCTTCTTGTCCAGAAATGTCTTTGCCTAGGGGGGAGGGGGACGCGAGCGCAGCAGCTGTCAGCTTGCTGCCGTCTCCTGCACTAAGAGCATTTAATGAATGGGCAGCCTTGCTGTGGGTGAGATAGCGGTCAAGGCTACTCAACCGGCTCAGGGATCTGGGGTGGAGGAAGGCCGCAAGCTGTCCACCCCCTAGGAGGCATCCCTAAGCCCAGCTAAATGTCCTCCCCTTTTAGGAAGAAATTAAATGAAACTTTAAAAAAATGAATAATTCAATAAAAAATAAAAAAAATCCAGGACAGGAGCTCTGAAAAACGTGCCCAACGTCAAGGACACCAAAACTAAACGAGATACTTTTTCCTATGGGAGGGTGGAGCTACACTCACAAGTTTTTTGTTTAAGTGCCTTGACTCCTTGGACCACCTACTATATCCCTATGTCAAGCAGTGTCAATAGGACGTAAGACAAAACCCATTTCTGCTATATTCGACATTTAAAATGCTGCTGCCATCTTATGAAGTATTACCAAAATTGACCAGCAGGTGGCAACTCATATCACACCAAGTAGAAGTATGTTTGCAGGAAGCTAGAAGACAGATATCTATATCTATCAGTTGGGGCTTGATGTTCACTATATAGGGGAAACCGTAGCAAAGAAATCACACCAGGGTACAAAGTGTGTAACAAGCATTTGTCAGGGGGAAACAGACCAATGTGGCGGTGTTCTAGAAACACTGTTCATATTGGTTTTGATTGATGTTCCTGGAAACCTACCACACAGTCTCCATGAACCAGGGGTACAGAGTCTTGTAGTCATTCTTAAAGTCAATCCATCGCCCCAGCCTTGTGACACTGACCTGAGTTAAAGAAGGAAAAAGTGTTTTGCATTTTACTTCTTTCTGGTATAACAAATGGTACAGAAACAATATGAGGAGGACAGGACACAACAAGTTATGGGGTCACAAAATGGTCCTCTAAATCCCATCTGCTGTACCTCCCAGTCCTGAGAGTATCTCATCACAATCCCACGACACTGCTTGTTGTACTCCGCTATCCCCATCGCAGCAACATCCTCCGGCCCTTTAATGCCCAGCGTTTTGTCAATCTCATATTCCTGTGGGAGCAGACACAAAAAATGAAGTTATTACTGATTAAATAAATAGCTATAGGTATTGAAGACTCAGCTAGCATGTATTTTTCTCACCCCCACCCACAATGCAATACAACAGAACCATGCAGTCAATCAGGACAACTCCCCATTTTCTATGTTTCTACGTCGCTGCACACGGAGGGAGCCTCTAACCTGTGTTGTCTTGCTGTAGGTGGACACCTCATTTAAATTTGAAGCATTCTGGAAATGTCTGCATCCATAAAATGAAATGAGAGGGTTTTTGTACGATACATTAAATTTATCCTATTCCATTTATGGGGACACTGCATACCATGAGGTTAAGCATGAGCTGGGCACATGAAGTTAACAACTATACAAAAGCCTGAAGCTCCTGCCCTCTATAGCCCCTCTTCAACGGAATTTCAGTTTATAACTTACAAAGTCCCAAAGGATAAGATAAACTGAGAAAAATAAGGAGTAAAAACTCCCACTCCATAACATCAAAGAATCAGAGAAATGGATTTAACCCAAGTACAAACATCTTCTCTCTCTTCCTAATTGGGGAGGTCACTGCATAACATAGGGACATTTCAAAGCTGTCCCTAGGGGAGGGCTCGCTCAGACATAATTGGGCGCAAAACATTTTGTTCAAAGCTAACATCCTTGGACGCAAAAATGTTAAAACAGTAACATTTGGTAAAAGTATGGACTGAGGACCGAGTGGCTGCCCAACATAGCTGCTTGGCCTGGGCTCTATGACAAACTGTCCAGTAGGCATTGACTGATCAGGTAGAGTTAAAGGAGATGTTTCAGGAACAGGTTTTCCTGCGCTGATATAGACCAGACGAATAACTGCTCTAATACACGTGGCAATGGTCTGTTTTGCTGCTGGCTAACCACTCTTCTGTGTGTCACAAAAAGACCAGAAGAGTATGCATTCTCCATAACTCTGAAGTTCAATTCAAAAAGGTCTTCAGTGATCTGACCACACGTAGCAAATGAAGATAGTCTTGATCCCTTGCAGATCTAAACTGTTCCAGAGGGATAACAATGTCCTGGATAAGGTGGAACCTTATCACAACCTCTGACTTCTTTAATACCTAGAGTAATAATGCTTTTGGTAAAAACAGATATATTAACTGACCATTCCATCAAACGGTCATGGCATCCACCAAGAATGACTGTGGATCTCTGGAACTCAAGCAAAATTAGTCCACTTTGTGGTTCAGCCAAGAGGCCTTCATGTCGACCTTTGGCTGACCGTAATTTTCCTTGATGTCAAGAAATATCTCTGGGTGAAGTGACCATTACCCCAGGTAGAATAAACTGTCTGCTTAGAAAACTGGCCTCCAAGTTCTCACTAAGGGTATGTATACAGACAAAATTTCCGGGACATACCGTTCCGTCCATGTCTTGATCTTGGCTGATAACTTTATCACTATCGAGTTTTTGGGTTCCTGCCTGTTAATTGTCCAATTCCATCCACCCTGCCCTTCAGGAAGGACTATGCTTCCATCAGAGTGTTTGTCACTACTCAAAGACATTGATTGCAAGTGTTGTTTCTTCGAAAGTCCAACAACCCTGCAAACGAAGATGCATCGTCACAGTCCTCCATCCCTACCCCCCTTGTTCAGATCGTCCACCACCAAAGGACAGGCTGTCGTGTCAGAGGTGAAAACACGATGAATTGGAAGGCAAGCCAAAGGATGGACCTGGACCACCTGTCAAAATAACATTCTGAAGAAAGTGGAAGCATGCATACTGCACCGTTTCAACAGTTTGAGGCTCAAGAAAACGCTCACAAATTTTTAGATGGCTAGGAAATTTCCCTGGAAAGAAAACCATTTGCAGCCTTGTGTTGAATAGAAGACCAAAAAAACACCACGCGCCAATAAGGTTCGATTTGTGATAATTTATGATCCACTCGGCACAACCGTGCTGTAATGAGGAGGAGGTTCTGAAGAACAGAAACATACCCTACCTTGAGGAGTAGATCGTTCAAATAAGGATCCATTTTAAATGGTAAGGCTTGGTACACATTGGTAGTTTATAATCTGATTATCGGGCCAATCACCCGTCACTAGGCCACATATTGCATTAGTGTGTATAATCACACGATGAACTACAATCGCACCAAAGTGCAATTGTCATTTGGTTGGTCGTACTGTTTAATAATCTCATTCCAATCACCTTCCGATCATATAGTGTTTATGCACTCATGTTCACGATCTACACAGAGTTTACAGAGTCATGGTCTTTTCAGACAATGCCAGCAATGAACATGTCCTGGTGACTAAATGCAGAGAGTGCTGCAGATGAAATTTTTTGTTTGTTCTGAGACTGAAAATGTAATTTCAGAGTAACAGAAGCTAACAAAATTAGTAAGGACATGGGGATAGCTATGACAGGTGGTTTCAATCAGTGTGACAGGAATAAATGAATGTATGAGTGACTATTGTGCTATCATTCTCTAAATGACTAGAGGACCAGATGAAGAGCACAGATCTGACGGTAAATCGTGTGTAGTGTGTATGCATGAATCGCCACACTGGTTGGACCTTCAACCGTTGTAGATAACAAATTGGTCGGAACATTCTCTAGTGTGTACCTAGCCTAAATCCTGAATTGAGAATCTGAGGAGGCTCTGATGTCCTTCCCAGATCGTGATGTAAATGTCTGTTACGCCCATGGAGGCAAGAAATTTGTTGTGCTCTATGCCAGCGATGATGAACCTTAAAGATTCAATCTTTAACCTGTTCGCCCAAAGACTGTGCTTAGAAATTTCAGGTTTAAGATGGGTCTTGTCCAGTTTCTGAACCACAAAAAGGTTTGAATAAAACCTTGAGTCTTCGGTTCTCCTGGTATCAATAAAATCGCTCCTGGCGAGAGTAGAGTGAATGGCCTTCCTGAGCGCTAATTTTTTGAGAGACTGATGGGAAAAAAAATGGGTGGAAGCCCCTGGAGCTCAAGAATATAACCTCTAGAAAGCGTCTTACCCACATGTCCGAAGAGGATGCTCTCCTTTGGTTCCAGAACAGAAGGCAGACTCACACCACAGACAAAACTGGGTGGGAAAGAATCTTGTCAAGCACCTTGTTTATGAGAAGGCTTGGGGGCTGGGTGCTTGGATTCATATACCTGTTTTTCCCTCTGTTGTCCACCAGATGGGAAAAAGGCTTGTCCTCTATTGTTGGAAATGTTTAAAGCAAAAGGAACATCATTTTGGTCCTTTAGGTCTGGGTGCATTCACTGGAAGGAAATAGCTCTTTTCTTCTGTGGGCAGACAGATAGTCTTGTCAGGTTCTGGTCCAAAAAGCACATTTCCCTCAAAAGCTTTTTGGATTCCATATCAGCATCCGAGGATCTAAATGAAAGCAGATGCCGAGCAACCTACATTCATTCAGACCTCCATCCACATCCACCTCGTCCAAGAACTCTTCATGCTTATTTAATGTCTTCCACCAAAGGCATCAACTCTGATCTAGGTCTGCACATTGTAACCAATCAATAACCTGTAGACCAATTTTCTACGGCCTTATTAACCCATGCCAATTATAATATGGCAATTAATGTAGCACCTGCTGCTCCATATATGGATTTTAAAATATCCTCACATACAGACCATGGCATTCTTGAGAGATGTGGCATTTGGAAAGGGTATTGTGGTGGATTTGATTATGTGGGCCACTGATGTGTCCACCTTAGGCGAAAACTTTGCAATCTCTTCAGATGGCAAAAGTAAAACCACCAGAAATTGGAGCGAAACTTTCAATCTTTAATCTGGTTTAGACCAAGCCTCCCCTAGAAGCTTTGAAAGCTGGTATGAGGATTGAAAATAAATAAGCTGCTTCTTTTTTGTTTTGAATAAGGAAATATCAGAAGCTGAGAATATTCTGGATGTAACTTATGGTTGTGACACCACCATAATTAGGTTGTCAATTTCCTGCCCTGTGAAGGACTCTTGCTCAAATCCCAATGAGTCAGCCAGCAGTTCACTCTTCTTGATAGAATTCCGAATCCTAAAACCTAACCTGGGCTGTAGTCTGACAATTACAAAGTCTTTGGGCCGAGGAGGATTCTAGCAACTTCTCCAGCAAGGATGACACTTGTGCCAATTCCATAACTTCAAGGTCTTAGCCCAAGGTGGCTCAATCTAGGCTCCATAGCAGGCTCTGCAGAGTGATAGTCCTGAGGAAAAAGAGGAAGAAATTTCACTCGCCTCCCTAAAATGTAGAGATCCATGGCAGCTCAGCAAAAGACTGAGCCAGCAATCTTACCCAAGAAGGCTTCACAATCTCCGCTGCCTCCCTTAGACATCCACGGGTCACCACTTTGCAAGCTGCACACCAGGCACCCGGTTCCTGTCGTCCATTTACCAGTTTCAGTTGGCACCAGTAAAATAAATCATGGTTATTGCACCTCCAGACTTAGATTTGAAACTGGTTCCCATATCTAACATGGCAGCAGGGATATGGTAACAGAGAAGAGATAAATCAAACAATTCTAATTATGGTACAGATACTGAAGGGAAAGCAACTGCTTAGGCAGCTGGTTAATAACTGGTGATCAAATAATGAGGTACTCTAAAGGGGAGGAGCTGACCTTGTATAGTTGTTAACCTCTACGTTCCCAGTTTCAGCACCAGCCTGTAAACCCAATGGTACGCAGTGCCCCCCAGTAGAAAGAAAGAAAAATACACCTTTTGTTTGTATGACATCTGAGATTCCCTAAGTGTTGAATCACCTTCTTGACACTCTAATTTGGGTGTTTATGCTGCTCGGTACAACACCTACCACTGGCAATCCGTGACAGTCCCATCCAAACCTTCTCTCCACATAAAATCCACTCTGGTGAGCGAACCTGGTGACAATGTCCTTAATGGTGCCAGCCAGAATGTGCCCATAGTGAGGAAGTCCTGTAGCAAAGGGTGGTCCATCATAGAAGGTGAATCTGTAGGTGTAAATATAGGAATAGTGCTCAAGAGCAGAAGATTCAATATCACAATGACTCAGATGGGATGTGTACCTACAAATACCAACACAGGAACATCTACCTCCCTCCAACCCCATACATCTTCCTCAGTGCTGCAATGACATCACCAGACACAAGAACAACCATCAAGCCACAACAATAAAGGCAAGAAAAAATGGAGTTTGCTCTCACATTCTATACATGTAATACACCATAACTACTGTAATTTACAGTCTAATTTCTGGTTACAATTTAACTCCAAGAGAAGAAAGAGGCAAAAGAATGTATTTTAATGGTTATAAAATTTCTTTATAGTGTAGCATACAATAATTAAGAGACAACTATTATTTAAGAGAGAGACTAAAATAAAATCAATGCATCAGCAAAATATGTTAAAGTGTATAGTGTGGAAAAGTCTTCTTATAGTATACAATATAGCTTAGTGCATTATAATATGTCAAAGTTATATAATGCCCCTAGTTCTTATATTTACAACTGATATATAGCATCACTCTGATATTATACAGAGTTATAATAGCTCAATATGACAATATATACATATACTAATGCAAAAATACACTCGTCATGAATTGTCTGAATTGTCATGAGTTTTATTTTACCTGTCGCCTTATCTATAGGATCAAAGCCCTTACTTTCACAGCCTGTGATCATTTTGTACTTCAATACTGTCGAAGTCGTATAATTGGATGAACGAAAGTATATTGGTTAATATTGTTTTATCGTGTGATTGCACTCAGTATGCCACGTGTATGATCACACGGTAAAATACGCACGCACACACTTGCACTACAATATTTAGTTATTTATATATTTCATATTTATATTGATTCCAATCCACAGTGATTTATGAGCAGATAGTATTTAGTTTATTATTAGTTTATATATTATGATTATATGTACACCTCAGTGTTATTTAAGGTTCAGGTTATAGGAAATGTGTCATGTCCGATATTTTAATCCCCTATTTATGAGCAGCTGTCCGGTTCATTCGCCGAAGAGATCGCATATTGCATACTCTAGTTATTGATGTTAGGGAATAAATAGAGTGATACCAAACTGTAAAATGCTAATGGACTAGTTGTAACTGGTGTCTGGGCGGGAGAATCATCTGGAATGTTGACCCTCAGCCTTTGAGGGGGTTGTTTGAACTAGCCTATGACCTGTTTACCCTGGACCCATCTGAAGTCTGGACCTATAGAAGGAAGCCACGTCATCTGCATTGTTCTCTCTGTCACTGAATGTATATAATCATAGCTGCGCTCCCACTAGCCTCAGTCTACTCGGACCACAGTATTCTAGAGTGATATACTGCCCACTGGTACCCGTGGGAGCGCAGCGAATGTAGCGGTATGTATTTATCTTTTGGTATTGGCTGTACTGTATAATAATCATGTATTGAACTGTTAAATTATTACATCTGCTAAAATAAATTACTTTGTGCGTTGGAAACACAATACAATCGCTTGGGCAATGCTTATTTCAAAACGATAGTATTACTTTAATAATACTGATCTCCAACAATATGGCTCCTCTAATGGTGGACAAATAGTGAACATTAACTTTCCACCAACTATCATCACTGCCTAAGATACTAAGACCAATATGAACCAATGGCTGTGAATATTTGCATACCAATTGTTCTTTGATTGGCCTGAAACTTTTACAGCCAATTCAACCAATGACTGATCACCACTTTCGTCTTCAAACACTTTAAAAGACATTCATTCTCCTCTTCCTACAAATACTTACATCCCTGAGGAAGCCTGCATCAGGCGAAACGCATTGGTTACATTGCATACCCGCACACACTCACTACAAGTCAGCCTCAGCAGCTATACAGCACAGAGCTTCAATCCCCAAAGACAGCGCAAGCGCAGATCGCGCGACGTGAAACAAACGGTTAGCCGACCGCAGCACCACCTTGCTCCAGGACGGACACACACACCAGCAGTGTTGTCCCGGCACCTCAGAACGCTAAGGAGCACATTGGAACCGGAACCCAGGAACCACCTCCAGACAGGGCACCTGCATCCCCCCACCCTGGTACATCATCACTTAGGGATCAATCGGCCACAGTCTTCCACGATTATTACATCAGGCTGCAAACAGTGAGCGACTCTTTATGCATAGCCTTATTGAGTTATACCATCTACTTTGTGCCTTGTTCCATTTGCACTGGACTGTTATGGAATTTGCTTTTCTCCTTATATATTAAGGTGTTGGACTTCCACCCATTCCTTTTTACTCCTAAAGGCTATATCTGCGAGAACTTTACATGGTGGAATATTATTTATATGTGGACTTAAGGGATATTGTATTTATTACATTATGTTCTTATACAAGAGTATATATACCAGCTAATCACTGGTCTGGACCATATATCCTATGTGTTCTATCCCTCCATTATCCCTCCTCCACCAAACTTCAGTTGGCATAATGCAGATAATGTTCTATTTCTCTATAGAACTATTTTATTTTATGAATGTTTTCTTTTAGGTAACGGCCCTGCAGTGAATATCCACTGGTGCTCCCCGCTGTAGGTGTCATCGCTGTCACCAACAGACACATGGAACCACCTCCGTCTGGGAGTTGTGCACAGCTGCTGCACTCCTTGCTGGTGCCTACAGGCTTTTAGCCCTTTACATACATGTATCCCCCCGGTCACTGTGTGCACGAGTTAGA